>NC_135503.1:2016163-2096163 GCF_052857255.1 Amblyomma americanum | reverse complement strand
CGGAGATAAGGTGGACGCAGCTTGCACAGGGCATGGTTAATTGGAGAGACATGGAAGAGGCCTTTGCCCTGCAATGGTGCAGCCACGCTGATGATGATGATAGTGACAAGTGACATGTAGTGAAATTGGTTAGGGCAGGAAAGGACGCCTTTCCATCGATTCCATCCACTGAGACAGTAATCAAGTGAGGGCAGGACTTGTAGAGAGCACCTCGCATACAGTTCAGCACAATGCTTCTTTTGACTAACTTCGAATGGGCCGAATAATGCGGCAAAATTTCTTTTTTAGAACGAGGTCGATACATCCAGCACAGCTGTGAATCACGAAAGAATAGACGTATATCCAGGAACTGCAGGCAGTTATTGGCAAATAGCTCATACGTGAACCTCAGTCCCGGTGCACCTTTGCGAAGCTTGCAAGCTATACAGTCCACTGCTTCCATTTCGGCTAGCGCCTGGGCCGAGTTGTACAGCACAAGGAAATCATCAACGTAGCGAAACACCATGTTGAAAGTGAACCCTTTCTTCTTTTCCGACATTGTCGCAATGCGCTTATCACATTTATCACAGTGTGCGCTTATCACAGTGAGCAGGTGGCACAGCTGGGAATATCGAGCTATCCGATGGAAGTCATAGCATCCGTAACAGGCGGCCTCGTTCACGAGGTATATAAACGGGTTTGCCCTAAGGACACTGAAAAGAGCATGCCAAAGAATCGAAGAGTGGCCGTTCCGTGCATACACGGCATGTCTCACCGCCTCAAAAAAAGTGGCGGAAAAAAACGACATCTCGCTAGTATTGACAGCAGCGATTAAGTTTGGCCGACAATGCAGAGTCATCAGCGACGGCAAAAAGACGAATGCCTGCACTGCACCAAGAAGCACCGAACAGAACCCGTGAAATGTCAGAGCGGCGTTGTGTACAACATTCCCCTGCTCTGCGGCAAACGCTAAATGGGACAAACAGGCCGTTGCCTAAATGAAACACTGCAAGAGCACCAGCTACAGGTTTCGGCCGTTGCGATAGATGACCACCTAGCCGAGCATTGCGAAAAATGCCCTTACGAACCAGCTTGAACACCAGAATGGAAAGAAACCACTGCCATCGAAAAGATCAGCACAAGAAAGGGCAGAGAAATCTTTAAGGCATTTTACATTAAACAGGCTGGAAAAGATTGCGTGAGCATGCCCTCTGCCGCGCTCACCAAAAAAGAAAAAATCCTAGAACAGTACGCAGCCCTCCATAGCTTATGAACTTCCGCTACTTTTGTTCCCAACCGGTCAGCTGGTGCTTGGGATTTTTCCTCTTAGCTTTGGTTAGGTTCTTCTGGGGTTTTAATTGTCCCTGCCTTGAAGAGCAATATGCTCGTTTGCCTTTTGGCCTGCACCTTTGTATTTCCGGCAGTAGTTGTTTCGTATCTTTGCATGTCCTTCTCACATTTGCTGTTTTCACAATCGCTCTTATTGTTCCACAGGTTGGGCGGTTTTAGTTGTTTTTTTGGTTTTTTATTGTTTCTTGGTTTTAGTGATTTTATGTGATTTCCCTGTTTTACCCTTGCCTGTCTATACACAGATATGTTTTAGCGTTAATCTTGCCTTCTGCGAGCTTCATTCACCATCACCGTTGCGTTTTCATTTTGTGCCCACCTTTTGTATTTTTTTCCGTCGGGTTTACATTGTATATCCATCTTTCATGATTTTTTTCAATTCTGCATTTCAGCCTTTTCAGTTTTAGCAACGTCCGTGCCTTTTTGTAACACGTGAGTTGTGTGTTCCATTATCACACTTTGACGTGACTGCAACTGAAGGCGGCACCAGCGGCGCAAATAAAGGAGAATGGCAGTAAAATCTTTGTATAAATACGTCCTTTCCAAAGTAAAATTCAGTTGCAAGTGTAGGATTTGTCATGTCTAGATTCCTTCTTTCTGCGCCTTCGTTGTGCGCTAGCCACTATGTCGAATTATAGCAACCAACTAGGCCAATTAAGAGCCTTGGAAGGTTTGAGGCTAGTCGCGGAGCCCAGAAGGCATCCGCAAGCACTCAAACAGACCAAAGGGCATCGTGATGGCTGTCTTGGGCATGTCGGCGGGATCGACGGGTATCTGATGGTACGCCTTCAACTAAGTCGGCTTTGCTGAAGACGGTGCAGCCCTCTAGGCGCCATGTAAAGTCCTGGATGTGAGGCAGCGGATAGCTGTCGGGAACAGTTCAACGCTCGATAGTCCCCGCGTGGACGCCGGTCACCGGGATCCCTCTCGCGCACTAGATGCAGCGGGGAAGCTCACGCGCTGGACGAGCAGCGTATAATACTGAGCTGCAGCAAGTGATCGAACTCTTTTTTTGTAATAGAAATACGGTCCCCAAACAGGCTTGTGTGGTCGAGCGGCGACTGTTGGGCAATGGGTGACGATGTGGTGGGTCACCGTATGCTTAGGCGGCTGAGTGAGGTTCCACCTGCATATGCGAGATATATGTGGGTGGACACCGAAACCGCGCCGGAAGGGATTATTGGGTGTCCATTGACCCAGGGAGCCAGTTGTGCGCCTTACCTTTTGTGAAAATGAACGACCTCTACAACGTTGTGAATGCCAATAAGCCCAATGAACGCCGGCAGCTCACTTGTTTTCTTTGGTTTTTGAGGAACGGAAATGACGCACTAACTGTCTCACATATCTCGGCAGACATCCGAACTCGTCTTAAGGGAAAGGACGAAGGAGAGAAGGCAAGAGGAAAGGAAAAAAGCAGGTTCATTGGCGTCGACATTGCTAAACAGGCCGTTCATTTTCAAGAAAGAAAAAGCGCACAGCTGGTTCCTTGGGTCAGTGGACACCTCAATCTCGTTTTCATATAGGTGGTGGTGGTTTCAATTTTACTGCCACCAAATGGAAAGAATTAGGGCTGGGAAGTCCAGGGTGGCCTCCAGTCGGGGTTAGCCTTTGTTAACGCCCCAAAATTTCATCCTAGCTTCATACGCGAGGCAGAGGAGGTAGCTATTGCTCTGGCCATCGAGGATCCCCGCACCAAAACTATTCTAAGCGACTCTAAGAGCGCCATTCAAAATTTCACCAAAAACTCGGTTTCATGTATGTTGCGTTTGTGTCCAAGTGTAAAAATCTGCCTTGATTGCGTTACGCACACTGGATCTGCTTTGACTGCGTTCCACACACTGGATAGGCAGCACGCCCACCCTGCCTCCCGCCGCGGTGACCAAGTCGTTAAGGCGCTCGTCTGCTGACCCGGAGTACCCGAGTTCGAACCCGACCGCGGCAGCCACGTTTCGATGGAGGTGAACTCTAAAGGTACCAGTGTGCTGTGAGATGTCGGTGGTCGAATTTATTCCGGAGCCCTCCGCTACGGCACCTTTTTTCCTTTCTTCTCTCGGTACTTCCTTTATCCCCTCCTTTACGGCGTGATTCAGGTGTCCGCCGAGTTGTAAGACAGCTACTGCGTCATTTACTTCCCCCCAAAACCAATTTTCATTTCATTTAGTCGGATATCTGTTGCTCAAGCCAGCGTCGGCGCTTCTCTTCCTGTCCCCTCCCCTCTTTTATTTCTTTTCTCCATTCGGCCTGCTATCTTTTATTTCCGCTGCCCCAGCTCAGGTGCTTCTGTATCGAAGGCAGATGCTGGGGCCAGCAAAAATTTTATCCTTCCTTTTTATTATCATTTCAATAAAACACTCCAAGAATATAATAATAATAATTGGTTTTGGGGGGAAAAGGAAATGGCGCAGTATCTGTCTCATATATCGTTGGACACCTGAACCGCGCCGTAAGGGATGGGTAAAGACTCCAAGAACAATTTCATTCATTTCTGCCACCTTGGTAGGTGGCAGTTAATGATTGATCGCGGGAGGTTGGTCACCCAGTGAACGCTGCGGCCTATCGCTGCAGTGCCGCGTGTCTGCCACAACGTTGTGAGCGCCAATGCATGCAGCCCATGTCTCTCTCTCGCCACCGCCACGTACCTCAAAGCGCGATTGAGGCGTCCACTCATCCAGGCAGCCAGTTATGCGCCCTTGCTTTCCTCAAAATCATCGGCGTCATCTAGAACGCTGTCAAAGCAAACACCAATGATCAGCTTTCGCTTTGTATATCCTAGATTAGCTGAGGTAATCCATATTCATTTTTTTCTTGGCGCCATGTCCGCGTCCATTCTAACTCAACACCAATGAGGCGGCAGTGAACTACGGCCCCCAGATCGCGCCACTGGTTATGCAGGGGGAAGATGATGACGTCATTGGTGTGACTTAGGTGTGTCATTTCAGCTGGGCAGACTCCGTTGACGTGCGCCGTGTTTAACCGGCACAGTGCTTCATGTGTTGCAGCGGCCGCCTATGTCTTTCGAGGGAGTAATATCTGCGTAATTAGATGAATCGTGACGTTGTCAGACGACCAGCTGGCACGCTTATTGCGGTGGAAAAGGCAGTTTTATAACACAGGCCATCGTACGCACTATTGGCAGGATATTTTCAAGGATGAGACCCAGATTGCTCTTCCCGAGCAACCTCTCGCGCCATTCATTAATTGAACAGCTGCCTGTTGCGGTGGGCAGTTCGCTCACAATCCGCTGAGCGGGCTGTCCCCTGCCACGTTGGTCTGGCCACGGGTGACGGCGGTCGCCATTTCAGCTTGCACAGATGCTTCTAATTGTAATGCATAAACAAGGGTACATTGCACCGTTTACATGTGCCGTTTAAAGGATAGTTCGCTTGGACTTGATATCTATCATCTCCATGGAGGTACTTCTGACGTGCTTATGCGTCCGCATCAGGTGCCCTTAAACGAGGACGTAGCCGGGCATCTTAGCAATACCACTCTGCGGTGGAAATTTATCATGCTTAATGTCCGTTGTGAGGAGACTGGTTGGAGTGGGAAGTGACAACCATAAAGCTTCCACTAAGGAGGATTATTGGAATGCGAGAAACTGTGGCAAGTTCCATGCTGCTTACTTTCACCGAGGCGGGCACTGGTTTATCACGTGTTTTAACACCATCCGACCTACTGCTAGCCTGCTTCTACCTAAAAGTAACTCCAAACCGAGCCGCCCGCATGATCACACCGCATTACTAAAGTTATACCAGCTTGATTTTAATAAAACGATCTCTCGGCCTTTCAACACACGCAAGCCGCCAAAACTTTCCACGCCTATGACTTTTCCACTATTTATTATATCATTTGACAAGGAATTCCCCGCTTAAACCAGCCTCAACAATGTCATCCGACCTGAGCCGCAGTAGTCCCGTTGCACGTCCGCTATGGAAAGCTCCCCGGAGGTTTAACTCTTTGGAATACCCTCCCTGATAGTACAGCCACATGCTCTGGCTGACTGCAAATTATTCCGCGACAAACTGGCTACTCACTTTTCATAATGTCAGCGATGTCTTTTTCAGCTCTGCATTTTAAATAGCTTCAGAACTGTTAAAATCTCATTATGACGTTGAAGTTACAGCTACACCTTGTATGGAATTTTGAATGCCTGCATTTGCATTGTTTTTTTATCATTGCCTTTAGGGCGTATGTGATTGTGTTTGTTTTTTTTACTTCCTTTTTTTTCCTTTATCCGGCAACCACCCCAACCTTTACGCACGCCACTCACCTCCTCCCTTTGTTTGTGGCGTTCAGGCCTTTAAGGGACCAATAAACGACGTGAAATGAAGTAACAATTATTGCTGCCACGAATGATCACGGCGATACCGCCTGATGCTCAAGTCCACTTAAGGCACGTGAAAGGTATGCGTACCAACAGTCAACGCCTTGTAAAAACATTTAGAGGAAATGGGCGAAAACTATGCCTTCCAACTTCCTTCTGCGCACCACCTACGTGAAAGACCCGCAAACCAAAATCGTTGTTTCACTGAGGCCGCCGGGCAAACTTGCAACAGCGGCGGAGACAACATTTCCATTCGACGCCCTTGAAATAACACCGAAGCGGTGCACGTATACGTCGCCACAAGTGCGACTCAGGAGCCTCGTCACTCGGAGCTCGGCCCAGTGGCATTCCACATCCTAGGGTGCGTTGTATCCCTTGTGCCATCCTTATTACGTCACCAGCGAAGAACACCGCGGGCAATGAAAGGCAACACAACACGAACTGTTAAGCGCGCGCTTAGCCGTTCGTGTTGTCCTAACTCTGCCCATGTCAGTCTGTGCAGCATGCATATGATCATGTATGTACCAACCAGCCCAATCCCAAGCACTTCTAAGCTATTGGCTAGGATGTAGTGGGTTAAAACACCGTTTAACTATCCTTACTAGAATTCAGCCTTTGAGTGCATACTCGTGGGCCATCCTTTGAAGCAGCTTGTTCGCCAACGTCTATATAATACTGACGAAATCTAATCTTTGATTATTTTTCAGCCAAACACAGAATGTATTCCGAAAACTTATTTCATAAACTGGATCGCCGTACAACAATATATCGCGAACTCACTGCTTCACATAAAATCCTCTTGCCGCGTCCATCACTCCTGCAAATTTAGCATTGAATCGCACGGCATAAAGATATTTCACCGTTATCTTATACATTATACAAAACAAGAGCGAAATATCTTTTTCGGAGATAATGCTGCCACCTAGAACAACACGTGCTTCAATAATGGCTTTACTAATAATGCATAAGCGAAAGAGTATATAACGTGGCCTCTATATTCACTAGCTCTGCACAAATTGTTTATGGTCATTGTTCACTCACTCTGTCTTGTAACCGCCTTGTAGCTGCCATGTGGCCGCTGAGCAGGCCTCAAAAAGTTAGTCCTAGGAAAGAGGCATAAGTGTAGGTGGCATGTAAAATGACACAACAAAAAATAAGCGCCTCAAGTAACTCTTCGAGCGAAGTAGCGAACTTGCGTTGCTATCCGAAGGGAAGGCGGAGAAAATAACACGCCACTGAAATAGCGACAGCATGTGGGACCAAAGGCCCCTTTCGCGCGGTCCTTTCTTTTTTGACGAAACCGCGCGGAGAACAATTCCTCACCAGTCGGACAAGAGAACGGGGCCCGTACGCAACATCCAAGTAAAGCGGAACAGTTGTGCAGGCCCTAGCACCGCACACAATAGATAATAAAGAAATAAAGTACGTAGCAGCGCCATCGTCAGTGCGGCATAAGAAACGCAGTGAACAAAGTAGCCCGAGAAGAAGAAACAGGCGCGGACCGAAACGCAATGGCAGCGTGCGAACTAGTCATTTCGACAGCCCTTGGAAACAGATGGCCGCCTTTAACCAGGAACTCGCCACCCGCCTCTGAGCACTTTGCGCATTCTTATTTTTGTTGGAAGAAGGCTTTCTTCCTTACATCCGTACAGCATTGGTTTAGATGCTGGTGCATTCGACACTGCGTGTAGATATATGTAGCATTCGGGCGTTTTTTTAGCGCCAGTATTTTTGTTGTATCCGCCGGCCCTGTGGTTTTATGTGCGACTGAGACAATTTATATCATCTCTTTTTAATCTTCCCAACTAAGTGGTTCTTTACGAACGCACATCCCATTCCACTCATATCCTTGCTATCTATATCACAAAAGGCGCGCGCGCGACGTTGCGTAAGTTGGAGTTTGAGATAGGTATCTGAGAGATATAGAAGAGCCCTATCTATACTGGACTGTTAGCGCTAACAGCTTAAGGCTGCCCAGCTGTTCAGCCAGCATGGGCTCATGATGATACCGTTTTGTGAGAGGGTTCAGAAACGACGCATTGCGAGCTATTCTTATGTATCCGCAGTTTTCTGACCTTGCTCCCTCCTAGCTACACACGGTGTGCATGTTCATCTCCTCGCTGTCATTCTGGTAAGAATGACTGTGAGTGTTAGTTGCGGTCATGTAATACCAATCATATGCATTCCGTAATGAAAGCATAAAAATCCGAGACAGTAATTGACGACTCACAGGTTTTCCCCCCTTTTTTTTTGCCAGAAACACAGTCGGCTCTCCTGCACCTCGCAATGAAAACAAGCACCACAGGTAAGCTCACAGAATGCTCCACGAACTGTTACTGAAGATAAACTCCTCCGGCAGATCTGGAGCGGTAACACCGCTTCGCGACGAATTGCCTCCGACGGAAAGCGCCTGCTACGAATCCACCCTCACGACAAACTTGCTCTGGCCGCAGCACGCCGGGGCACTCGTGCAAGGCCGCAGCAGGAAGTACCTGGCATGCATTGCGCGCCCGTGCCCAAGTAGACGACTCTCCTGAGCTTCTCGATTGGGAAAGATAGCCAATCCACTGGCAAACAACGCACCCAAATAGCGTGCCTGTAAAGCGTGGTTTGCCTTTGACACTGTGCTGTTAGCAGAAGAAGCGGACTTAAAATATACGAAGAATCTTGTCACAAGGCGAAGAACTGCGTGCATATTTCATGGTGGCTCTAGGAAGTACTGATTCGGCGTGGATTAGTGCAAGGACCCAGGCTAGATGTCACAATCTGACCGTCACACGCAGTGTGCATTTCGGCAGACTTTTATGATGGATTGCTTTGTATGTTACAGGTTCTGTACTGGCGATATGCTCCTCCAATGACCGGGGTAGGCAGCTACCGGCGCTCTGATGTCCTACGGTTGAGGGCTAACGATGTATGTGTCTGCGCGCAGATCACACACAGTCGATCTAAAAGTGCTACAGTAAGGTTACTGCTGTACACAAATCAATAATTCTAATAATAATTCTAATAATAATAATAATAATAATAATAATAATAATAATAATAATAATAATAATAATAATAATAATAATAATAATAATAATAATAATAATAATAATAATAATAATAATAACAATAACAATAATAATAATAACAATAACAATAATAATAATAATAATAATAATAATAATAACAATAATAATAATAATAAGACTTTATTTTCCATCAGTTTAAAAGATGCAGGAGGCCTGCAGAAAAAGCTTCCTAAACGTCAACTTGACAGAGTCGCATGCCCTCTTCATTGGCAGTTTGTATAAAGTGAACCGCCATAATATGGATAGGACTTCTGTCACAAGAAATTAAAAACAAAAGTATGAAAGCACAGCACGCGCATAAAACCACACAAAACTACATGGCAAGCAAGAAATGGATTTAGTGACAGCATTCCGCCTATGAATCACTCACAAACATAATTCAGTGCTTAAAATACTCAAGGAAAAGCTATATTTTAAAACACATCGTGCAATGTCTTAAGTGGGATGTTTTCTAGCTGGATATTTCTAGCGTGTAAGCTGTTCAGTATTCTGGATCATTTATTTTCCAGCATTTGTAGACCGCATGTTGTTCTACTTGTTTTATACTTCCATGGTTCAAAATGACGATTGTTATAGGATTCCACAGTATTTTTTAGTTAAGCTAATTTCTGAAAAAAGGTATTATTACATTTTCTTTCTTGTTTGAACAACTTGCAATGCCTGCACTCGTAATAATTTGCGGCTGGAATAACGTTGTATTTTGTAAATGATTCACGTGTGTGATAGTCGTTGGTACACTCTGAACGGCTCTTAAAAACTTTTTTTGCAGGATGAGCAGTCTGTCTATATTAGCTTTGGTAGCTGATTACCATACGAAGCGACAGTAATTAAGTCTCGAAGACAAAAAGACTTGTAAATAAACATCACAATATGGCGAGGCGATACATGGCCTTTACGCGAATCTTTACCTACTATCTTGGATAAGTTTTTTGTAACAGAAACTATGTGGGCATTCCATCAGCCCCCCCTTTCTAGATGCGCGTGCACCTAGCAGCGAAGAGGCGGGATATCCCTTCCATTCAAGCGCAGTGCAGAGATCAACCGAGAAAAATCTCGTACGGGCCACTGGGCAGAGAGGAAGAATTTGGAGCCCTGACGAAGCCCCTCGAAGTTCTTGTTTCCTAACTTCCGCACGTATCGACCTAGGTCGTTAGACGTGGTGGCCGCAGTCTTTTCAGGAGCCGGTTAGGGCAGTCCGCGAATAGAGGAAAGGCGCATGGAGCAAACATATCGGAAGTGCTGCCGAGACGTTAATATTGCAAGCACGGAAAATTTTACCAAAAAATTTGCTTTACTTGCGCATTATTTTCGCTGCGAAATTAATTGTGTTCGCTGGTCCCGGTGTAGAAGAGATAAGTGCCCCTCAGTATTTATGGTGCGTTGCCGCGCGACAGTGTTCCATGAGCACCGTTGCGAGAGGCACCTTCTCCGCCGTGTGCTGTTTCGTAGCCGAGAACTGAACGTGCTGGCCAATGTCATTCGGGTGGGTGTTCCCCAGAGTACACCTTGTGCGAGCCACGAGGGCGGAAGCGCTGAGAGGTTATGGCGCGCTGTAATTATATCGCTTGCGGGCTTCTCCACGAAACAAGAGTGCGGAAGTTAGACTTTTATACTCAATATCCTTTGATGCGTTAAATTAAGACAGGCAGCCTGAACTACATAGCGGGAACCACATTCATCTTCGTAGTTCGGGAAGGACAACAGAATTACGCGCAAAAAGGAATGAAACGAGAACACTAAGGCGTGATCATACTTTCCTTGCTTGTCCGGCACGCACCTTGCATCTCATCGGAGAATTCAAAAAGAAAACGGCACAAAATACGGGAACAAAAGAGAAACAAGCACGACAGGACCAGTGCCAACTTGCAACTGAGTTTTATTTCGCGTAAAACCTGCCTCTTTGTAAGCCAACCCGCCGTAACAACCGTGCAATCACGTATTCGCAGAGTCACGAAGCCAACACACGCCGTACAACAGATCACTGAAAGATACCTAATACATGAAGCACGATAAGTCACCACGTAACATATTTTATTATGGCCTTCCGGAAGAAAAACCCAAACGACGTGGAAAAATGTTTAACAAACAGCTCTACACCAGTATGGAATTCAAATGATCATGACCACGCAAGCTCTTAACAACCCAAAACTATACAACCGCATGAGGAGTGATACCAGAGATACCGAAATATGTTACGTGGTTACTTATTGCGATTCATGTACTAGATCTCTTTCAGTGATCTGTTGTGCGGCGTGGGTTGGCTTCGTGACTCTGCGAATGCGTGATTGCACGGTTGTTGCGGCGTGTTGCCTTACAAAGGGGCAGGTTTTACGCGAAATAAAATTCAGTTGTAAGTTGGCGCTGGTCCTGTCCTGTTTGTTTTTCTTTTGTCCTCATATTTCGCGCCGTTTTTTTTTTGTGAATCATGAGCAGACTAGCCCAAACTAGAGTTCTCCTTGAATCATAGGAGAAATTTGGACTAAATTTCCATATTTTGTAAATTGTCTCAACGTCATTTGCATTTTTTACAGCATTAGTAGCACATCAGCGGGAAAAGATTGTTATAGTAAGTTTTCTGAAAGTGATACACATAGTTTGCGAGCTTAGTGGCGCATGCAGGCGACTTGATCATTGGCAGTTGAGAGTAAAAATATCGCGCGAGATTAGTTAGCGCTATTCAGTTTGGGAAATGTGAATTACTGCCACAAAGCTTGAAGAATCCGAAAATATTGTCTCCATTCACAAAAACCTGTCCCATTTAATTGCGCTCTACATTCACCCTTCTTTCCATTCTCAGATTGCTGAAGTAACTCGCTTGAACGCAAAAGTAAAAAATATGTGTTCATAGCGCCCACTTTTATTTGATCCCCACTTGGCGGGCTTTTTTCTCGTTGTGACCTGCTCGCGCCATTGTGCCTTTGCTGCTCGCTCCGGGTTATTCGGACATGTACATTTAGTACGATCCGAAGATGACAAAAAAAATGGAATAAAGTCGAAGGGCGGCGGTGTCGTCATCACGCTTTCTTTCCTCCTGAAGCGCCAGCGGAGATAGAGAGGCTCCCACAAACCCACGGAGGGTCCCCGCGATTGCCGGCGGACGAGACCATTAGGACAGATCAAACGCTGAAAATGTTTCCAGCCCCATCGACGCGGACGAACGCTTTGGAAGCGAATCGGCGTAATCTTCCGACGCGCCCCGTTAGGCCGTCGCGGGGACCATTGTTGCGAAGCTCGGTTCGCCGCCCTCTTGCGGCTGGGTGGCTTCTCCCGCGGGGCACGGAGCCGAGGGCGATCTTTTCACGCCGTTCCGCCTCTCAGGGAGAGCATGAAGACAAGCTACGCCCGCTTACCGTGTAGCCGCGTTGAATGGCGGAGGAAAATGTTGGCGATGTGAGTTTTTGCTGCTGCCTAGAGTGTTCTCTGCCTTGCAGTTCTGTTTCCTGCGTACAGGTCATGAAAGCAAATGCTTTATAGATGTCCAACAAATCATCGAAGCAAACCTGCTCTTGTTTTTTTCAGTAGCCTTCCTCCGACGTACAACTTCCAAAAGACACTTCCAGCGTTAGTGCAGAAATGCAAACAAAGTTATTTTGTGCGAACTTGTTGTTCGCTTTTAAAAACACTGTGCTTAACTCTACCTATTTAACGTTCAGCAAACGCGGCCACAATGTGAACTGAGATGTAGCTGTCGAATGGCCGACTAAGTGCAATGTCAGCAAGGTGTTGGGCAACCTCAAAGTTCATGGCCGCCATCTGAGGCTCTGACGACAAGGCCGCCCGTTTTATATGAATACGATGGGACGAGAAAATCACGCAGTGTGCCATCTTTCAGGATTTACTGTTACATTGGTTGAAAACAGAAGCATTTCATATAAAAAAAAAGCATTCTAAGACATTTTTTGCGTGAGCATTACAACCCCTCTTTGGGCAGAGTGTCCAGTGTTGGCAGGGTGTGAAGCCCCAGAAGTAGCAAAACGAAGAAGAGGAAAGGATGATAGAGAGAGGAGGCAGAAGGGGCAGGTTAGTGGGAGGCGACGCGTATCGAGAGGGGAACGGCGGTTGCCACTCAGAGTCGAGGGTGGGGAGAGGGTCTAACACGGTCACTGATGTACTGCATAACGCCTCCCGCCGCCGTCACGGGAAAACACTAGTGCTCAAGCATGCATTGCGTCATGAATCGCGTAGATCATCTGTGAACTTTTTGATCATAAGTCGCGGGGTGCTACAGCTCTTATATAAATATTTGCTATACCAGCCGAAAGTTAAATTCTTTAATCGAAATATTTGTGTACTGGAGTTCTAGAGAACAGAGCTACTTCACGCAAAAAAAAAAAAAATGATTCCAACACATTTAAATGCGTTACCATTAGAACCACCTTAGGGCAAAAGTGCCCGACATGGACGTCAGATATTCGTTTTATTTAATTGTACAGCGATCGCTTAAGCCTCTGTTCACCACAAATATATACCACATCTCTGATCGGACGGACGGGTGTTCGCTGCGTTAGCCATTGCAGCATTGCAGGGGAACAAATGCCCCGGCCTTTACAGTATAAGGCAGCGGTGACCAATACTTCGGGTTTAAATTAAAATGAATGTGACACATTCAAAATGGCATTAAACGTAATTTTAAGCTCGAATTCCAGATGTAACTGCAAGGTAGCTTCTTGGAAAAATTGGCGGTGGTTTAGCTCTGGTTAAACCTGGAGTGACGCGATAGCTACAGCTGGCCGAGTGGAACTTGCTCAGTTGAACTGCAAAGTCAGTCTTTCGCCGCTCCGTTTCTATGGGCGTTCCTCCCCCATCTTCGTCCCACTTGGCACGGCGCATGCGCACAGCTGTTGCAGCTCGGTTTCGCCGATGCGCCGCACCACCAGCAGCAGCAGCTGCACCGCACCACGTGGCTGGTCACGTGACCACGTGCCACCGCCACGGTCACGTTCCACCGCCACGCTGAAGGCTCGAAATGCCACCGTAATGTAGCTCTCACTGCAAAAATCTACAGACATTGTTTTTCTGATTGCCGATAATATGTATGTGTTATCTTCGTATAACCAACGGTCACAGACTGCAGTTTGAATATTGCAATACTAGCAGGACATGCCTGAGCGGTGTCAGGAGCGTGCCTTAAGGAAAGAAAATTGCTGCCGTGCCACGCCTGAAGAGCAACTAACGACGGTGAGGCTTTACTGACACTAACTCAACTAAAGTAAAACATACTCGTAGGTGCGGTCGTACCTGCAATGAACAGGTAGAAAGCTGCATAAAAATTGTGCCAAAAAACAGAACGAATACAAAGGCTCGACTCACAGATGCTGTTTTGGAAGTAATTTACATTTATGGAGCTCGCACAAATATTCCTGAAAGCCAGAATACACGTGTTTCGATGAAAGAAAACAGTGCTTAGCTGACGACTGGTCTGTTATATCTGTTCTCTGCAACTGTCCTGGGCTGTTTCTTTTAATCGCTATTAGTAAGCGCTCGGCTATGAGCTGGCCAAAAAATAGAAGACGGGAGAACACTAAGGCTGTGGGCTAGGATTAATATTCGCATTAGAACTTGTCAAAAAAATTGCCTGTGGCTTAGCTTGGCTATGCCAGGATGTACGTAGCGAGAGGTACGTTTCCCTGGCTGAGCTTGTTGTGGTCCCTGTATGTTTAGCAATGAGAGACATTGGGTATAGACATCTTTTATTCATTTTGCTTGACAGAGACGAAGACTGCCCGATGATCTGTGAAGTACCAAGCAGAGTTGTCAATTTTGTCAATACAGTATTTCGATTTGGTAGAGCCTCTTTAGTATACAAGCTCTGTAGTAGTTCCCCATTGGGTAGTCTAGACGTGAGGGTCCGAAGCTAAATTAAAGTCAAACCTTTCTTTTATACACTGACTAATAAAATCCTATTTCCTGTTGAAATCACCCAAAGTCACACACAACTGTGAAGCCGTACCGTACGCTGGTATACACGTGGCAACCACATCAATCGTCTGCTTGACAGATGTTCCCGGTGCCACGTTGACTCCTTGGATGATAATGCCGCTTTACAGAAGCCGATCACAGCAGGCTTCACTATTATTCACAGCGATTGAAGGGAGATGTCTGACAGCGGTGATACCTTGTTTCACATACGCACAGACTACAGCGTTCTTATTTCGTTCAAGCCAACTGCCAGGCGACAACCTCCGGATCGGAAGAGTTAATCTTCTCTTGTCTAGACCGCCGTTAAGCAGCGGCAGGATTGTCCTTTTCTGCATGCATGTCAAACGTTGTGATACAGACGCCCACTACATCTCCGCCTTTTATACGCAATCCTGCACATGCGACGTGGGGTTCGGGTGATAGAGCGGCGTGCGGTGAGGCGGCGACGAAGAACGTGGCGCAGCTGTGGGGTCTTTCTGGTTACCATGGTATCGGCGCATGCGCACAACTGCTCACCCGCGTGACGTCACGCTCGGCTCTGCCGGTGGAGCGGGTATGCGGCCGCAGCGACTGCGAAGCGCACGCCGCACTTTACTTCTCTTCGGTTGCCATGGTAACGGCGCATGCGCACAACTGGTCTCTCCCATGTACCGCGAAATGCTCGACTGGTAGCCCAGTGTAGCTCTCGCTACAAAAGCAGATGATGAAACAAGCTGCACAGAATTAACAACCTCGAGAGTGTTATTGTGTTTGGGTTAACAGGAAAATCTGAGTAAGCTCTGATGCGCTGTTTATAACTACGAAAATCAGTTAAGGAGATAAGGTAGACATACAGGTAAAGTGAAGTCTCGACGAACATCGACAAGATCAAAAAGAAAGAGCCAAGGCCTAACTGTCTACCGCCTATAGCAAGCACAAAATAACGCTGTTAGGTCCCGTAGTAGAGCGGTGGTGATGAGAACTTTTGTTGTACATAGAGGAGTTTAGTGTACGCAGGTTCCTGGGCCCCCACATGACACTACTGCACAGAAACGTTCAAGTCTCGAAGCTTCATGACAATGGCAGTTTAGTGATAGCTCGCTTGGCGGTGTCCTCGGTGCGCAGCCGAGTCTGGTAAGGTGGTAAGGTGCTCCAGGCCTCATGGGGGAGGGTCCGCTGGGCAGAGAAAAAGTATGTCTGAAGGTTAGCCCTGGGTTGATGGCAGAGGGCACAGGAAGGGTTTGTGGGGGCCTGGTCGTGGTCCATGTGGCGCGTCGGGTGTGCGGGGGAGTTCAGCATGCAAAATGCAGGGACGTGAACTCTCCCGCCGGCAAAATCTAGTACCGCTGTTTTGCAGTGGGATAGTATGTATCGGGCCTCTGTGCGTGTGATGGCAGGGGCAATGGTGTCCTCTTCGACTCCTGGTGTGGTGGTGGATGTGTGAAGAGTGGCAGAGGGTTGAAAGAGAGTTTGCCGAAGGTTACTACGACATCCTTGCCCATGCATGCGTCATCCATCCACACGGAATCCGGTTCGGCGCCATTGTGTTTGTGGAGCGCCCGTGCTCGGGCTTTGCTGCGGCGTTCGTGTTGATGCTTGTTTTAAAGCGACAGCTTTACTACGCCAGCCAGCGAGCCATTTCGGCTCGTCGCGCCGTATGCCGTATGCAGTATGTCGTATGTCGTATGCTGTGGCCGACCTTGAGCCGCCGTTGCTTAGCAACGCCGCTGCCGCGCTCGAACAGAAGGCGCCGCCGTCGCCGCTCGCTCCACCAGATGTGCCCCGCTTGGGTCAAGGGAGAGGAGGTGTCGCCTCGCGGTGGGTATATATATGCGCTTCGCCTCAGTGTATTGTAGTAGTTATGGAGAGCGCGAAAGAGACGCAATAACAACAGAACGAAGCGAGGAAGAGACAACGCGCTCAAGAGACGCCAGAAGAACGCGCCGCACAACTCGAGAAGCGTCGTAAAGAAGATGCAGCTAGAAGTCGTGCCACGTCACGGAGTGACTCTTCAACTGCGGGAGAGACCGGTTTGAGTTCTCGAGAGCGTCGTACTAAGACGCTGCGTAGACGACGTGCCGAGGAAACGAAGCTTTCGCAATTCAACTAGGGTTAAGCAGAGCTAAACCACAGCCAATTTTTGAAAGAGATTTAATAATCAGTTCGCAGTGAATGTGATGGGGCCAGGAGCAATGTGCGATCCGTGGTCGATATGCGGGTAACTAGGGTGTGTAGGATGTGTCTAATGGTGGTGGTTTTCGCGAGCCTTATGTATTGTGTGTGTCGGTGGGCTGCAATAAGTTCTCCTATGGTATTTCGCAGGCCCAGTTACAGGAGTTTTTCGGTTGAGGCGTTCAGGGGTAGGTGTAGTGCTATCTTAAATACCGTTCGGCTCATGGCATCCAGGGTGAAGATTTCTGTGTCTTGGTGTTTTAGGTAGGGGAGCCTGTAGATAACGCGGCTGAGGAGGAAGGCACGAATGAGACGGCATAGGTCATGTTCCTTCCGTGATGTTCGGAATCTGGACACATAAGCAGACCACCGCGGGGATCTCCCACCTATTCCTCGTAATAGGGAATAGAAAGAAAATTAAACAATTTGTAGAGCTAGGCTTAACGGCCTGGCGCGTGAATCAGCGAAAGCTGTTAAACTATGGCTTATTCATTTAACACCGCATTGTGCTCTGGAACCAGCCCAAGGTTGCCCACCTCCTTCCGTGTTAGCCGTCCTCTGGGGTATTCCCGTGGCAGCTACTGTCGGCGGGTGCGTAGCCTCCCTTCTAAACGTTAAGCGGATAGTTACCCTCTTTTCACTTTGCAACCGCGGCAGGTTGAGTCGCATGTATAGAATTAAAATAAATTGACTTAAATTAAATTCGATATGTAAGTAAATTACATCACAAAGAACTTATGCTTGACGGCAGAATACATGGCTATATCTCTAAACCAAAGATGTAACAGTCCTCACTGTAAAATGCATTTCGCAGCAGTTCCGCGCCGATGACACTGAGCTGCGGTGCTCCAATGCATCTCGTTTGGAAACCACCTTGGACAAGAGTCAACCGCATGGTCCAAATTGCTTAAGCACAATTGTAATGAACCGAGAGGTTGTGCGTCAGAGCCACTCTCTCACCAGCTGCTCAGTGCTTGCTCATTCCGCCGCATTTTTGCTGTCCGGCAACCGATAAGGAAGAAAACAATCTCGCGAGGTCTCTCTCTCTGCCGAGGCAGAGAAAACGACCACGCTACAGGACGGTCAGAGCCGGAAGCTAAAATGGGCTCTCCACTCTTGATCTCGCGAAGCTATTGAGCCCTGATCTTTGGCCGTTCCTCCGAAGAGAGCTCAGCTTCCCCAGGCTCAAGCCCAAATTAACCCTCCCGCCTTCCTCACCACTTTCGCCCGCACTGCACAGTCTCCATTGGCAGTGCTGTTGCTTTGGCTCCTGTTTTCACCTGTCATCGTTACCAGCTTTGGTCACAACAAATGGAAGGAAATTTGTAGTGCCCGTGCGGCGCAATCGGTGTGAAAAGCAATTGGCGTGAAAAGACGGGAAGGCGGACGCGGCAGGACACGACACTCACTGAATCACGCTGGCATTCCGCCCCGGTTCGTCTCTCCTGCTGTCAGCGTCCACGTTTCTGGTGTAAGCAAGACGCTGGTTTTGTATAACCACAACGTGTTTCACTCTGTGAGCAGCCGATTGAAAACTAAAGAAAGCAAACAACAAACTCTTCAATCCTTTGTAGGATGCTATTATTCCTTCTGGAAGCGCATTGAATCGCAACTAGCGCTTCTATTTTCTTTCTTGTTCATAAACTTAACTAGATACTGGAGCCAAAACGAAGCGTTGCTGGCTTCCAGTTTAGAATGCGAGGCACGGCTGGGGACTGAACTATTGAACTAAGTGTACCTTATGAAAGCTACAAACTTATTTCTTTAGCACCGAAGTTTAAGATGACAATGTGCTGAGAAAGTAATTTTTGCTTGTTCATGCAAACAGCCTTCGTTTGCTGTGGTACCAAAAATTGTGTTTCTGGCTGGCAGGCATCTCGGTAATAATGGCGATTAGTAAGGTTTGACTCCCTAAAATGTTCCCTTTGAAATACACACAATTTCTCATCTAGTGAGTGCTCGTTCTGATGGCGTCACTTTTTAATGATCGTAACATTAGAGCTGTCGTCACACCAAAACCTCGCAGACGTCGCAGACGGAATTCCTTAACTGGACGAACCAGTGATGACCCGCAGGTGTCACGTGACCAACAATGACTAATCACAGCGCTCCGCCAAATTTCGAAAATGGTCATCACCGCAGAAGGTTGGAGGCTGCGCCAGTATAGACATCGCTGACGCAGAGGGCGAGCTCAGGAGGGTATGTCAGGTGTGCGTATCACGTAATAAATAAATAAATAAATAAATAAATAAATAAATAAATAAATAAATAAATAAATGAATATATAAATAAATAAATAAATAAATAAATAAATAAATAAATAAATAAATAAATAATGCACTTTTGGCCTCGACTGGGATTCGAAGCTCCCGCGGAGCGAACAGGTCAGCCTCGGTCGCTATTGCATTCAAGCGTAAGTTTTTGAATCACAGCGCAGTCTCCGCTGTGGCTGCCATTCTCAATATTGCTGTATACGTTTTTTGACCGCGAGCAGGAAATAAATAAGTGACTAACTACGCCATCGCCGCAGACGAGCGTGCTTATCTGCCAGTCTCTATCATCGACTTCCATCCTTGCGCAAGACAGCCCCGAAACCAAGACCACCCGCACGAGCAAGTCTCAATCCGAGCCGCTTTGGACGCCGCAGTAGTGAAGGGGAAATCAAGGGGCGGCGTGACAGCTGTTCCTGGTTGAGTATGGCCGTGCGTGTTTTTAATGGGCGCAGAACAGAGCACGTTGCATTCTTAAGGCCGAGTCGCGGAGGTTGCACGACAGATTTGGATCGATTTGTTGCGTTCTCTCCCCGCTTTCCTCCTGCGTCGACGCCTCGCTCGCCGGTGTAAATCGCCTTCGAGGCTACTTCAGCGTCCCCGTTATTTTTGAGACAGAGTGATAGCCGTGCATAATATTAGCTCAGAACATTTAGTGATCCCTCGTGGTGCCCGATAGCCGAGAAAATAATGTCTCCTTCTGGTCAGTGGTGCTGAAGATGAGGGGCAATTGGCGCTTGTGCTAAAATAAGTGCATGTTCAACGCCTGAAGCCGCACTACGACCCGGTTGTACTGTCGGCACCATGCGTCGCCAAGATGGCTCCTTTTTTTTTCCCGGGGTCATTGTGAAGAACGAGGCGGGCATTAGCCCTGCCGCACTGCCATCTCTTCGAGCGAGACCCTGCCCAGACACCACCGGCGGACCACCACTGCTTAACCGTTGCTTCCATCGTACTCAGCGTCACCATATAAACCACCCTTACGCTGGAAATATCACCAGAGGAGGCGCTTAAGAGAATAAACCAGTATGACATTGCTGCCGCGTACGAAACACCGACAAACAACCTGAAAACATGATGCTCAGACAGCATGTGTCTGATCGATAAATGCCAGCAGCGAAAGAAGGCTGTAAAGGCAGTCGGTGCGAGAAGCCCGTATATGTTTCTCCGCGTGCGCCCTTTTACTGTGTAAGCATTTTCTTCGTGCTCGAACCCAGCCATGTTCGACGGAAAGCGGCCACTGGCAACTTATCCCGCGCACGCACGCTCGAACAAGCACGGTCAACGTAAAGGACGATAAGGGGCACACAGGAAAGGCTGTTACAGCCAAGAGAATAGAATCTGAAGTTGGCGAAGGAAACAGAAGCGATAAAAGCAGGACCGATTGCCAGAAGCACAGGGTCCCTTTCGATTTCGCGATGCCTGCGCCGCCAATAAAACTTCGCCGTCCTGCCTGATCGTGTCAGCGCGCGTACTAGCAACTTCGAGCCAAAACTACTGGGGAAAGCTGAAACACCCTGCGCCGCGATAGGCCAATATAAGTGCGCACGCTATGAGAGAGAATGGTTCTTGAGTTATCTTTAATCGTAACGCTTAGCCGTTGGCACGTCTAGATGCACTCTAATGACATTTAAGCGCCAACACACAAACGGTCGCTGTCCGCGCGGCTGTGTTGTTCAAAAAGGAGGAGGCTAATTATTCTGCACTAAGGATAGTCGCCGGGCCAGTTAGTACATGATCTCACCGAAAAACAGCGCCCTTACACGGGACAAACAAAGAAGACGCTGTGTTTGTGCGTGTCTTCTTCCTTTGTCCCGTGTAAGCGCGCTATTTTTTGGTGAGACTAATTATTCCCGGTGATTTTTTTTTTATCTCTCGTCAAGAATTCCTTGCCTGGAGTCTGCTCAAAAAGTACTGGTCAAAGAAAAGCACTACGGAAGCTTTTAAAGGATCGATATTAGAGGCGACTTAAAAAGCGCGCAGATTAAAAATATGGGGGGGGGGGGGGCGCAAACATAAAAGAAGTTATTAAAACGCACTGCGTGCCAAAAGAAAATCTAATCATAAAAAGAATGACCGTGTTGGGTAGTATTTCAGTAAGACATCTGCCAGCAAGTTCGCTGAGCGATTCCAGGATCTAATTGCAGGAAAAAAATAGATGAAATTACTGGCGCTTATTTCAGTTTTTCTATCTATGTATCATATCTGCCTATCTCTCGCCTTCTGGAGACAAACGAGAGTATAAAGGTGCGAAGACTAAAAAGTTTGAAGCGTATGATATCAGTTTTTGAGAAACAGGTAAAAGCATCCTATATTCCGATCGTCTGTGGAAAAATCTTTCTTCTCAATGAGCTTGACGAAAACGTAAGCGGACAGGAAGTCGGGGACATGCGAGAGACACACGACAAAGGAACGCTTTTTATAATCCCTTGAGCTCGCTTCTAGAGAACGTCACTGCAAACCATGCAAGTAGTTTTGTAACAGCTCTACTGTGCTCGTTTCGAGCCTCCAAGTTATGCTGATTCCACATATAGAATCCAAGATGGCGGCCTCCATAGCAACAATGTATTAAAGCACTGAGCTCTACTCCTCGCGTTTCGGGTCTCAGGGTTATGCGTTACAACACAAATCTTAACCCAGTGGTTGCCATGGTAACCGAGGTGCTTGCATAATGGAATAAAATAATAACAGGCAGCAGAGTGATGCCCGAGCACCACAACTCAAAACTACAGTGCGTCGATGCGGTATATTTATCCTTATCTGGCCACATAGTCCCGACATTCGAGTAAAATTTGTGGGCTAACCGCTTGCCGCAGAATGTTCCGGATGGTGTCATGTGGTTTAGCGTTTTTTGCAGCATAAACTTACTAGTTAGAGCCTAGATCGTTGCAAGGATTCGAACCGGCGACCTATGTTAGGTGTGTAAACGCTCAGTATTCGATCGCTGCCTCAACATCAGCTTATTTTTTCTGTTCTTTATCTATTCTTCGACTTCTCTTCTTTCCTCTTCTGTTCTTTTACGGTCCTAGCAGGACCGGTTTGGGATGGCCGACAGCTCTGCTTGTGAAAGATGCGGCTGCGAAGACACCATTGCGCATCTCATGTGTGGGCGTCCTGCTCTGGCGACCAAAAGACGCACGCTGCGTTGTGCTCTAGACTGCCTCGATCCTCGCCCTTCGACGAAGGATAACATCCCGGGACCGTGGCCACAGCAGTCGACTGCTCTTAGGGTCTACAAGCCGCTGTTTTGCCTCCTGGCTTGAGGGACCAATTGTGACTGAGCCCCTCAGCCCTTCTCTCTATTCCTTCTCAATACCGTCATCCCTCTTCCCTGTGCAGGGTAGCCAACCACAACACCCTCCTGGTTGTTGTTGTTGCTGCCTGAAAAACGATGGCACATACCCCTGGTTAACATCCCTGTCTGACCTCTTCTTTTTATGTCTCTCTATCTATGAAAATGATGGAATTATTTCGTGAATACTCCATGAGTGAAGCCTCCACTACCACCACGCCCCCTACTTAGATGGCTGCGCACCTACGTCCACCACCGATCCAACCACCCTTCCAACCACCTCCTCCAGAAGCAACATCGACCCGCCCGCCACCACTCACGTTCATCATCCAGAAACATTCTGCCGCGCGTGTGAAGCGTCGGCTTACAGCGAAAGCAATCACCAGAGTAAAAGCATGAAAGTAATTATCGAGGCTATATCCAACTGTTCCCGCAGGTTTCTAGCATAATGTTTTGTGACTGTCACTGGTTAACATTTTAATGCGGTAGCACCAGCAGGGCCACGGATGCGAAAATTCGGGTTCTCTGTGAAGTCACCTGTCAGCCGCGGAAGCTGTTTCGTAGGGTTATTTCTTTACGGGCATTAGGGGTACATCTTTGCGAATCTTCGCATGAACATTGCGGCTCATCCGTTTGTCGCAGAGTGTTCGGGGTATTGTCATGCGATGCAGCGTTTTGTGCAGCATAAACTTTAACTGCGCAGTGTAGCGTTCCTTCGTAGCCGTATGGCTGCGCTCTGCTGGATGGCAATGATTGCCTTATTGCTGCCAACTACTGCCCTATTACAAACCTACTCCACCTTTGGAGACTCCCATCCTCTAACAGCTCAGTCGGCGCTGAAGCCGGGCTATGTGAGCGCCCCATCAACTTGGTTGTTCATTCAGGTTAACTGAGAATTTGTGGGCCAGTAAGCTGAATGCACGCTTCCTAATTGTAGAAAACCTGAACTATATTTTAAACAGATTACCACGTTGTAAGAGAGTGGAATGACACAGGGACACCTGCAGAATTGCAACAAACAGAAAGTCGCTGAACTAGGCAACGTAGCCAGTCGGGCAGCAGCAGCGTCGGCTGCTTCGCGCTGACGCTCCAGCGGGCAGGGAAGACCTGGCAGCAGCGGGGCTCCCCTGGCGCGAACCTTGTCCAAGGCGCAAGTTGAAGTTTCGCCTTCTATGCGTAGTTGCCGGCGCCGCTCTCGCTGCTACCAGGTCTTCGTCGTCCGCCGTTCCTCGGTCTGGCTGCGGCGCCGATCGGCCAGCCTCAGAACGGCCAGCCTCGCGATTGCGATGGTCGTTGTCAGCACCACGTACCCTTAGCAACCAATGCAATGCCCTAAAGCAGCTGCAGCGAGGCTCCGGTATTTCGGGTTATTTTGCGCGGCAGCATAGGGGTGCTGTTCTGCAGAAAAGCCGGCGTCGGCTTTGCCGTCGTCGTTACTGAAAAATGCGGATTGGTCGAAAAGTGGATGTTACAAGAGGGTCCTATAAATGGCGCCACAAGCATGCGCCAAGCTCGCGGGCCTCTTCCTCTTCAGCCTCGTATAAGCACGCAGCGGACGACGACTCACGTTACTACACAGTGGCGACTCACAAGACCCATCTCTGTATCCCCCGACCATTGGGTTGCGAGCCTGACGCGCTACCGTTAGGCCCGTTCATACGGCTCTGTTAAAGCGGGGCTCTATATTGCCCCTATGTATATTTGGGCTCTGTATGTAGTGTAGGCTTTCACATAATGATTCTGATTTTGAAAGAGCAACCAGTGTTCGCATGGACAAGAGAAACCGCTGCTGCGTAACATTCTGAAAGGCGAAGATTAAGTGTGCGCCCAGTTTTTTTCTACTCAGAGAGAATCTCGACTGAGCTTTTTATAGCGTCCAAATTGCAGCCGCTGGGGGGAAGAAACACACAACCGATTCGACCTGCGGAAGGTATCGTTGCGCGCGCTTCATAACCAGACCTTTCTGTTTCTCTCTCCGCAACGGGGTCCCCCCGTTTTCTCCCCTTTCTCGACTTCTTTTTCCATTGGCCGCTGTTCTTGCTTTCTTGTTTCTCTCCTAGCCAGCGTTTTTTTATCTCTCCTTTCAATCTCTTGATGGCAGCACTGGCCTTCTGCCCCCCTACTTCTTCCCTTTCTCCCATCGTCGCCCTTACTCTTTATGTCGTTTTTTTCTGCTGGGTGCTAATAATAATAATAATAATAATTGGTTTTGGGGGAAAGGAAATGGCGCAGTATCTGTCTGCCGGATGCTTGGATCGGCGATCATGGGATCATGGACGGGCTTCATCCACGCGACGGCTCAGGATGCGCTCCGCACAAAGACTCACGGCCTAGAAAAGAAATCACCAACGGTTATGACAATGTACTAACACTCCTAATTCAAGAGGAAAACTGTTTGCAGCCGGGATAATCACCATATTGTTTGTGTCCGTGGGCACCGGCAAGCAAGAAGCGGTGCACTTTAAAAGCGGGAGCTAGGACACTGCTCCCCCTCTGCTTTGCAACAACACTCCCGCGTGGATACAGAGTGGAGTTGAAATACATAGATGCGAAAGTGTCAAAAGAAAAGATGTGCGTGGCAGCTACCCCGCCCTACGAAGCGACGACGGTTGCTTCAGCAGCATTTGCCCGAATTCGCGATTGCATTGCGCGGTGCTGATGCCGATAACAGCGAGCGCTGTGGATTTGCTCGTAAGTGGCCACAGTGCGACTTTTAACGAGATAGCGTTAAGCTTCTCATCATGAGAAAATCCGGCGTTGTCGTCGGCGGCACTGGTGGCAGCGCTGTGGGCGAAAAATCTCCGGAGAAGCTGCCTAATTTGACAGTTAAGGTCACGTAACTTTGTGGTGTCATCGCAACCTGCACACCGGATTGTGGGCAAGCTTACCACCTTGGCAGGTGGCAATTTAGTTATTGATTGGCCACGAGAAGCTCCCCAAAATGAGCTACCTGGGTCGCACAAGCCCCACTGATGGCAGCACCTGCCATCGCAGGGGCATCGCTTAACCGCTGCGCCAGCAGTGGTATGAGGAGTCCCATGGGTCTATGAATGCAAAGTTTAGAGCGACGAATTCTGCATATGTGGGCGTTAACCCATTAAAGCTATCGCGTCGTGCACTTATGCGGGAGCTTCAGTGTACCCTACAATTTTTATAAGCACTAAACACGAATACGCTCATATCAGAGTAGAAAGTGCCTTCCAGTTGAGCCCGCTAGAGGGCAGCTTAATCCCTTTTTACTCCATTCTGTTTACAGTGTAGAGCCCCAGCTGATGTCATTTCGCTGGCCAATAAGGAACGGGCGGCGCATTACTGTGACCTTGGTTCGGCAAAAGTTAACGCACTCGTTTGGCGGTTGTTCCGTTCGCAGTTGGCGTTCGTCGTTCATTGCAAGCCATTCACCACCGGTCCGTGGAGGTCGTAGTGAAAGCCGCTGTGAACCACTCTATGCGGCCGCATAAAGAGCGAAGCGCAGACGTTGGTCGCATCTTACACCGCCCTATCCACCGAGGTGTTCGAGGGACAGGCCAGGTGGTCGCGGGCGAGTGCGCGCTGAGCACCGTGCGCGCCGCAGCCGAGACGATGAAGTCAGCGCGAGGTGCGTCCAATCGGTGCTGCACACTCTTGTTTGCGACGTACTAAGCCCATCGCGGTTGATCTCCGTAGAGCAGCGAAACGCTGTTCTCCGTCCGCACTGAGAGTCTTACAGGGCAGTGGGGGAAAAAAATGTGTCGCTCTTTAAGGCTGTCACAGAAATGAGTGGTGCACTATGAATTGCTAAAGCTACGACTCATTATGTTTCTTTTATCACGGTGAAAAATGGCGCCATTTGCTGCCGTGGTCTCCTACCAGCATGTGAGTTACGTCCTAGACAAATCGCCAAAGAGCCGAAAGTGTCACAGTGAAAGTTGTATGGAAGAAAAAAAGAAAGAAAATAAATGCGGACGGTAGCAGAGAGTGCTCGACTGTACTCGTGCTCCTGCTGCACATCCCTCGCTGGAGCCTTAAGAATAGAAAGATGGGAAAAAAATACATGACAGAATAGTGTATTTACATTACATTTCTGGAAATATTTTAATGGGTAATGTTCTTCTTTAGCAAAGACGGAGATGAAAGAGTCGACGCTCGAGACGTCATACACACCGGGGTGTTAACGCCACTCAGCGAGTAAATCACTTTCACGGGCTGAGCGCAAGAGGAAAATGAAGAAACACGGACTTGACGAACGAGGCGGAGCAGCAAATAAAGGACGCCTCTCTCCACCTGATGCCGTCGTCATTTCAGCCCTAGCGCTGAAAGAGCCTCTGGGAAGATGGCCCTAATCTCCCCGAAGGAGATCACTTCTTCCACAGGTGAGAAAGAAAGAGAGGAAGAAAATGCGGTCATTTTGTGGTGCGCCGTAAAAGTAGCCTTCGGACCGGTACTAATCGAAAGGGCTCTTATCCCTCGAGGAATGGCTGCGCAGAGGCTGGCCGCGTGTGCGCCGGGGCTGTAAAAGCTTGACGAGGCTACTCTGCTGATGGGCGTTCCCAGCTGTGGAGGCGAAGAATGCTGCACTCAAAGGAGAGGGGGAAACAGAGAGCGAGGTGATTTACTGTTCCTGCCAGAGAAAGAAATCAGAGTCGGACGTTGTAGATCGAAGAAGACGCTCTTGCGGCCGCAGGGAGAGCTCCCTCGAGCACTTTAATCTAAGGCTTCCGTGCTGATAATATAAGCTCCACAGCACAGACAACTCTCTCAATGCCTGGAGATAGGTATGCACTCTCATCGCGAAAAGACCCGCAGACACGACTGTTTACGCGTTTCGTTCAATATTTATTGCTGGTCGACATGTTTTAATTAGCGCATATATTCCAAAGCCCTTCGTTGGCCACAGTGAGGACTCAATTATAAGCCCCCTGATTTCTCTTCGACAAGATTACAGCATTATTTCACATTCGCTACTCTTTATAGGGAAAGATGATAGCATGGGTTACTATTCAGTAGAATGCGCTGCTGCTCGCTGTTTAGTGAATGTATACGCAGAGTGTAGCTGCTTTCAAAATTGTGCTGGTGTTATACCATTTTAAGTGAGGTATAGTTTCCTAACTTTTGAACTGGAAGTCTGGTGTCCAAACAACGATTTATGTCACAAAACGCTTGTTTTATCAGTGTGTTCGTTACTGTAATTTTGAAGAAACAAAAATATTTCCGCCTAATCGCAGATGGCAGTGGATGCCGCTCAGGCTATTTAATCGTTCGGCTATTCTCTAACGTGTGTCATATACACACAGGTGTGGTCTAAATCCACACACCTTTAGAGCGGGGGGGGGGGGGGGGGGGGAGCTGTTTTGGTCGCTTAAGAGGTGCCCTAAATTTCGCGTGAGGAGCTCGGCAGGAGCGTAGCTACCAAGTCGCAAAGAGTAATGGCCGTTTGGTCCCTATTTTTCACCGGTCTCAGGGCCGAGAAGGGATTCCCTGAACAACAAAATTTATACAGTAGAGAGGCGATGCAGAGGAATCGAACATCACAATTCGAGCTTCACTTAAGCATGAGAGAAGAGATCTCTTCATATCTTACGCAGTCAAGCGTGAAGTAGCGCTAGAGAAGGAATAAATGACGCCACATTCAAAACAGTCCAACCTATGAGGCTCAAAGCCGCCACGGTGCTCGGTTACGATGCTCGGCTGCTGACCCGAAAGACGCGGATTCGATCCCTGCCGCGGCGGCTGCATTTTTATGGAGGCGAAATGTTAGAGACCCTTGTGCGGTGCGATGTCAGCGCACGTTAAAGAACCCTAGGTGGTCGAAGTTTCCGGAGTCCTTCACTACGGCGTCCCTCATAGCCCAGCTGAGTCACTTTGGAGCGTTAAACCCAAAGAAAGCAAGAGCTATGAGGCTCAAGCTGACAAAGAAGAATCTCACAAGTGAATCTGGCTCGTTTTGATCCCGATATGAGCAGTGTCTGGCTTCTTTTTTGTATTTCAAATGGGATTTGCGCGCAAATTTTCCGGACGTTACAGGGTTCCACTCGTTATCATAGTTTTTCCAAAGTAAATAACTTGCTTGTCATTACAGTATAATTTAGCCTTGTTTCGGTTTCTGGATTTGGCTTATATATATAAAAAGCCCTCAAATAATTTTCGAGCTGCTTTCATAAGTGGTTGCACTCAGTCACTGCTACCGGCAAGGAATTCCAATCTGCGCTGGCTTCAGGGAAGACAGTGTGTTTAAATGTCTGCGTGCTGTAATAAAAATTGACTAAGCAATGATTGTGAGTAGGTCTGGCTCTTCGCACATTAGATGGCCTTATAACAGAAGAATTTTAAGCGAAAATAGTAACCTGCTAATTTTTCTACACGTTTCTGGTATACAAATGCAGTGCTGTTTCATCACTTGTGAACAGGAATCATGCGTATTATATTTGCTGAATATGAACCAAATGGCTTTTCTCTGGGCGCGCTCCAATTGAGTAATATACTATTGTTATTATAGGGGATCGAAGTTACAGAGGCATATTCGAGCAGTTTGGACCAAATAAATGCATTACAGGCAATCAACACTGCTTTAATCGGAACCGTCCTAAGTTTCCTCCTAATCAACCACAGTTTTCGAAGCGCTTAACTACATATGTCTGATATATGTGTCGACTTTGTAAGAATGTTTGTAAGTGTTACACCGAGATACTTATGGGCATTTACCTCTTTAACTGAACTGTCTTGAAGCAGCTAGTAAAAATTCTGAGTGCCTTTTCTTTTTTTTTGCAGTCTGTAAAAGCACCGTTTTCTCTGCGTTACGCTCGATGCCCCGTACCTTGCACAGCTTGTCAAAGTATGGAAGTGATCTTTGCGGTAAAGTACGATTATTTAGAGATTTTTTTTGTTCGCCAGTTTCAGCATGTTTCATTTTCATTCATTACAGTGTGCTCAGTTATTGTTCAAAGATTTCTCTGATATTTGTGTTCTTTATAACCCGCGGAGCTATTATACAGAAGCAGTGTCTCCGCGAATGCCAACTTGGAAAGAGCCAGGTTCCGCCTAAAGCGGTTGTCACGGCTTTTAGTCCTGCCTCAGTCCGTTAAAAAGGAGATAAACAACTAAAATCAATTTCAATTGGGATAAAATACATTCAAACAGAATGAAAAAATACCATTTGTGTGTTGCACATCCGTATCATTCCCACCACGTCTACGCCGTCCAGGTTTTTAATTTTGTTTACATTCGTACTCACTAATGGACACGCGCCACCGCTGCCCCGTCCAATTCGGTGCTTGATTTGTAGGCCGTGCAACCCACCCCGCCCTTCAAATGTGCTGGAAGGGGCCTATGCTAGTCGCGCGTGGACAAACATTCGTAATGAGCTTCTATGGGCCCAAAACGTGTGCGCACATCGCTCGCAGCGGAAGCCCGGTACCTGCGATTCATTCCAAGCCTAAGTGTCGCGGCATCGTGCACCACGTGGGAGCACTTATGGTGCGAGGCCGGTGAGCCCCGTTGCACGAAATCCGGCATGATGGGTGTGGCCTGACTTTGTTCTCCGGTGCTCTCGACACGCGTGAGTCAGCTGTCAGCAGACGGGGCTAGTGGAGGTGCAGTGCTAGGACAAAGCCCCGCGTGCGGCAGTGCGTCGTTTCCTTGCCGCGCGGATGCAGCCGAGCGCACACGGGTGCGAGAGAACTGAGAGAACGACGCCTGTTCACGGCCGCTAGACTACACCTGACGGAGTTCTGCATGTATTTCCTGAGCACACGAAATGTACCGCATGAACTAAGTCAACGGAGTCCTTACCGGAGGACGCGTCTTGAGCGAAGGTAGTGCGCGTGTAAGAGTCGAGCACATGTGTGAGATTAATACAGGCAAGAATTGCACAGAGCACGGAGTAAACCAAACGGACAAACCAGATCGCGCCCATGCTGCTTGATCTCTTTACGCAGCCCTGCTCTTCACCGCTCCCTTTCTCTCGAACACCGAGAGGCAGCTCTCTGGTTTGATTTATGGTTCATGTGTTTTAACGTCGCAAGGCGACTCAGGCTACGAGGGACGCCGTAGTGTAGAGAGAGAGAGAAAGGCAGAAAGTCAGGCTGGTTAACTAGACAGCGCCCGGTATGATACCTTACACGTAGGAAGGGGAACGGAGGGAGAGATAGAAATGGGAGAACAAAGGGATATGATCACTCCTCCTAGTGTTCTTTGTCCGTTACTTGCAGGGTACACAGGGCACACACTGATTGTTCACAATCTTGCACTCAGTCCTGAGTCCTTCAAGAACTTTAAAAGTGCCTTCAAAGCTGCCCTCTGCAATGAATGCTTACTCCAAGGACCCAGAATCTTGAATTCAGTAAGGGGCCGGGAATCTAAACGGCGGAGTGTTGAAGCCAGGAGTGCCCGCTCACGCTGAAACCGAGGGCAGTTGCAAAGAAGGTGTTCTATAGTTTCGTCGCACCCACACAACTCACACGCAGGAGAGTCTGCCATTGCGATTAATTGGGAGTACGCATTTGTGAACGCCACTTCAAGCCACAGGTGACACAACAGCGTAGCATCGCAGCGGGAGAGGCCGCATGGAGGACCGAGTCGGAGCTAGTAAGGGGTCAAGGCGGTGCAGACGGCATCTGGAGTTGCTAGTAGAGGACCATGACGCTAAAAGCTCTCTTCGGCTAAGCATTCTCAGATGTCTTGCTGCGTCGGTTCTTGTCAACAGTATCGGGACAAAGTTGGCACTGCCGTGAGCCGCTCGAGCTGCAGCGTCAGCTGCGTCGTTTCCAACAATGCCAGAGTGTCCCGTTATCACTGGAAGACGATGCCATGACCCTCTTCCTGCGCCTGGTGTTGGAGATGTCTTAATTCAGCTACAAGTTGATAGTTTTCGCCATGGCGTAAAGCAGAATTAAGACACTGCAGGGCTGCTCTTGAGTCGCAGAACACAGCCCATTTGTGGGGTGTTTGTGCACCGATGTACTGCACAGTCACACGAAGAGCGGACAATTCTGACCCGGTGGAGGTTGTCCGATGCGAAGTTTCCTGAGTAATACCGGTCTGTCTCGCAGGAATGACCACGGCGTAGGGTGAAATTGTACCTGAGACCGAACCATCTGTATACACATGAGTGCGGTCACTATATGCGGCGTGGAGTAGGTAGAGTCTCAATGTTTAATGGCCGGTGTCGATAAGTTCGATTTTTTCGTTATGCCCGGAATTGTAAGGCGCACCCATGGCTCCCGCAGACACCACGGCGCAGAGGAAGGCCGTGCTGCCGGGGTGAACTGCGATGGTATGGGCGACTGGTGGGCTGCTATAACATTTGAAAACGCTGCGTGTGGTCTCTGATTCGCTACTGACACAAGGTGGTGCTTGGGAATCCTTGTTAGATGCCGTGTGTGAATCCGCAGGGTGTCAAGGGTTATATACGTCGAGAGTGGGTAGTCCTGGGCGATTGCAATGGTAGTAACTGTTGATGCGCTGCGAGGGAGACCCAGGCTTGTGCGAAGTGCCTGACCTTGTATAGTTTAAAGGGCACGCAAATTCGTCTTGCATGTGCTTGAAAGCACTGGCGCACTATACCGCAAAAATCCCAAAATGAGTGCTCTGTAGAGTTGCAGCATTGATAGAATTGACACTCCGCATGATTTGCCACCAAGAAATCTGAGCAGGTGTGTGATAGAGATTATTTTTTTCTTTACAATGCGGCAATGCGGGCTCCATGATAAATTCCGATCTATAACAATTCCTAAAGAACGATGAGATGCACGATAGGCAATGACATGGCCGTCAATAGTTAGCGAATAACAAGTCATACTTTTGTGCGTGAAAGCCACTATAGCGCACTTCTCGGCTGACACCCTCAGACCTTGCTCTAAGAGATAAGAGGAAGTTATGGTTGCTGCCCTCTGAAGTCTTGCTCGCACCTGGAGATGCGGCACAGAGGAGGCCCAGATGCAGATGTCATCGGCATACATAGAGATATGGACGGTATTAGGTAAGTACTCCTGGAGTCTTATCAGTGTAAGATTAAACAAAGTAGTACTGAGCACTCCGCCCTGGGGCACGCCCCGGTTGGTGTAATGCACAGGTGTGGAGCCATCTTGACACATAATAAAAAATGTCCTTTTGGTCAGATAGCTTCGGATCCACCTAAATATCCGTCCACCGATTCCAACAGCCTCTAGCGCATCAAGGGTGGCCTCTTGTGTCACGTTACCGTATGCATCTTTGATGCCAAGAAAAAGTGCCGCGCACATGCGCTTCTGGCGTTTCTGTTGCTGTACTGTGGACACGAGATCAATGACGTTGTCTATAGAAGAGCGACACCATCGGAAACCCGCCATGGCATTAGGATACACGTTATTGGGCTCAAGGTACCACTCAAGACGCGCCAGAAGCATTCTTTCTATGACTTTACCCCCACAACTGGCCAAAGCTATTGGCCTGTATGATGACAGGTCGAGCGGGGATTTCCGTGGTTTTAGTAATGGTATCATGCGACTAGATTTCCACTGGGGAGGAACAATTCCGTCTTGCCACGAGTGGTTGTAAAGGCTGAGTAGCTCTCTACGCGCGTCGTGGCCAAGGTGGCACAGCGCAGCATATGTAATGCCGTCTGGACCTGGTGCAGACGAACGCTTACATTCTGCAAGGGCAGCATCAAGTTCCTCACGAGTAAAGACAACTTCTATCGCTGAATCCCGTGATGCAGGAGGAACACGCTTGGAACCCGAGGTAGTCGCTGCACCCGAGATTGTCCTGCAGAAGTCAGTTGCAACTTCAATCTGGTGACGGTTTTGATGTAGAGCCAACGCATAGAAAGGCTGTCTTTGCTGTGGAAGCGTTCGAAGCCCCCGCACTGTCCGCCAAATGAGGGACATGGGCTTTCGAGGATACAGAGATTGACAGAATGACTTCCAGCGCTGTTCCGCCAGCGTGTCCATTCGTCGCTTGATTTTCCTATGCACACGACGCGCCTCTCTAAGGTCCCTTACGCATTTGGTCCGTCTTTAACGTCTTTCTGCACGCCGACGAATAGCACGTAGGCGATCTAATTCGACATCAAATTCGGTGCGCATTCTAGTTGACGTGAGGAAGCCTCTAGCAGCCTTCATTGCTGTTGCTATAATGTCCTCCAAACTGGAAGTGATGGCTTTTTTACACGCCTCTTCCATTCGAGTTTTAAATGCCGTCCAATCGATGTGCGCGTGTTTAGTTGGGCCGGATGCCACAAGACCTGGAATCTTCAGGTACGTTGGTATGTGGTCACTCCCGTGGGTCTCCACATCACAAAACCACAGGACACGCCGGCGCAGGGACCGCGAAACTAGCGTCAGGTCTAGGCAACTGCTGTATGAACTGCCTTGCAGGTATGTCGGGCTGCTGTCATTCATTACGGAAAGTTCATTACGGCAGGATCCCGCCCTCTGGCATTGACTATAGGACTTCCCCACAGTTGGTGGTGGACGTTGACATCTCCGCTAATAATCCAAAGAGCCCGGGTTGCCTCTATAATTGTCTTCAACCTCTCGCAGTCCAATTGAGAGGAGGGGGAGACATACGCCGCAATCAGTGTGAACTCTATGGATCCGTTTTTGACTATGAAACACACGTACTGATTGTCATTGTGGGGTTGAACTGGGCAGCAAACGTACGTTATGTCGGTGCGGATGTAGAACAAAACTTTGCTGCGCTCCCGGCATGTCGGAGCAAAGAAGGGCTCGTACCCGGAAAGCCTGATTGCTTGGGATAAGTTAGGTTCACAGATGACTAATATCGGAAAGTGGTTGTTTAAAACATATTGCCGGAAACTTGCGATTCGTGACTTTAGGCCTCTTGCGTTCCAGTGGAAGACCGCAGCGCACCTGAATTCCTCACTAAACGTGGGAAGCTGGCTAGCCATTATGTTTTAAAGATCTTGCAGTGCTGGAACCAGAGAGTACAGCCCCAGTAAGACGCTTCGGGCAGTTGACGATTGCAGGGCCTGTATCAGAGGGCGAATGGCGTTGACCACCATCCTGAGGATCACGAGGGCTTGGCGATCTTGCTCTGGGAGCCCTTCTCTAACGACAGGTGATCTCGGCGATAGGAGCTTGCGCTGAGAAGGCTCAGCAGGACGTAACGGTGGAAGCGCTGGCCAAGCATCCGCACACGAAGAGGTCTGATTATCCTTGGCGATATTTCGCGGACTGGACACACTTGTACGTGGCGGCACGGGAGGAGGTTGAGAAGGAGGTGCCGTGGGCTCGTCGATGTGGTTGCATTTTGTGATACACTTTCTTGAGTTCTTCTTGCGGCGAGAACGCCTTTTCCGAACAGCCGCGGCAGCTTCACGGCGCGTAGAATTGTCCCGAACCAATTGCTTTAGAACGACACGCTCGTTTTTTAATTTTTTTATTATTACTTGGTTTTGGGGGGAAAGGAAATGGCGCAGTATCTGTCTCATATATCTTTGGACACCTGAACCGCGCCGTAAGGGAAGGGTAAAGGAGGCAGTGAAAGAAGAAAGGAAGAAAGAGGTGCCGTAGTGGAGGGCTCCAGAATAATTTCGATCACCTGGGGATCTTTAACATGCACTGACATCGCACAGCACACGGGCGCCTTAGCGTTTTACCTCGTTTTTTAAGCGCGGACAATTCTTTGATGAGGCGTCATGATGCCCGTTGCAGTTGGCACACTTAAGCACTTGTGCATTACATGACTCAGCGCTGTGAGCTCCGGCACAACTAGAGCACACTCTCGTGTTGTCGCTGACCCCGCTCACATGACCCAGTTTCAAACATTTGTGGCACTGCAGGGGTTTCGGAATGAATGGCCGCACGGCATGACGGAAGTGGCCTACCTTCACCTGTGATGGAAGGTCGTCGCCTTGGAACAAAATCTTCACACATCGGTCATTGCCCAGACGAGATACCCGTAGAATTACGGCGCCATCATTTGCGGGCTTCACGAGTATGGGCAAATCATCTCGCGTGATAGCCTCGTCGACATCATAAATTACGCTGGAAGAGGAGTCGTTCCCGCCGATGGGGATAACAGTGCGTACCGATAATCCGCCGAGCTGAGTTATGGCCCGCAGTGGTTCCCACGCAGACGCATGGTGGACATCAACGGCTACAATGTTCTTCCGCGCATTCACTCGAACGCCTTTGATTTCATTAGGCACGAGGGCCTCGAGTTATACAGAGACGACTTGCCTGTTAAGCCGCCTCATGTTGTCGCTTGGCTGCACAGGAAGGATGAGGATGGTGTGTGCCGGTGTGTTGCCACTTGTTTTTACAGTGGACTCACTGGATGACGACCCGGCTCTTAGCAGTCTTCTCTTGGTGCTCCGGCTGAGGTAAGTCTCAAAGCCGTCCTCACTGCTGGCCTCGCTGAGGTGATCGATGGTGTCATCGGTGTCGGGGTCGCTCGGACGGCTGCACCGCTTCCTCGACGAGCTCGAGGAGGAGGCCGCCAGGCCATTCGGATGCCCCGAAGGTTTCAGATCCATCGCCATATGATGGGGGACACGCAAAAACACAGAAAAAAGCAGGAGACTGACAAAGCGTTCCACAAGGATGCACTTCGTCGTCTTCCTCCTGGTGAAGAACCCCAGGTCGTGGAAATAATCCGCAGTGTAGAGCTTCAGATTATTTCCACGACCTGGGGTTCTTTAACGTGCAATGACATGACAGAGTACAAAGCACTCTGGCATTTCGATTGGCATGGTGCCACCTCGCAACCAGCGCTTTTGCCACTCCACTTTTCTACACATATCTCCGTCTGCCCTCTGCACGCCTAACCTTACTGTACTGTTATGATCGCTCCACCCTTCTCCACATAGTCTTGCAATGCTCGGTTGTCCCATATATGGAACATATACCTGATTCCAGTTCAGTCTCAGTAGGAGTAGCGGATGACCGACGTCAGGGCCGCTGGCAAGCAATGGCTGGTGTAGCTCGGAGGTGGCGATGAAGTTTAATGGAACGATGGAAGATGTTTTCGAACAGCATCATGCCGCAATTTGTTGTCGTCTACAAAAGGTGGTGTCGAAGGCCGTTTTAAAATCCAAGCACTTTCGCCCAGCAGAAGCCGAGCACCAGGCCAGGGGAAAGCTTGCACCCTTTTGAAGCCGGCGGATGTCCGGCAGCACTGGTGAACGAGCTCCGAGCCTTCCGCAGACCACTGGGCTTCCGCTGCGGTAGCGCGGTGGAACGCTGGGTAGAACGCGTCGAGGCTGTGGCGGCCAGCTTAAGGTGTCGGATTAGGGGCACCACCCTGGAGAACATGTGAAACAATTTCGTGGAAATAAAAAGTTCATTACTGCTGTTGAACCTAAAACTAATTTTAAAGCGAAAGCTTTACTGGCCTAGCCAAGTCAGGGTAATCGGCACCGCAATGTGACCAAGAGGAAGAGCGGCGGTGATGTGGCAGCCCTACCACGTCACCTACCACGTGACCTACCACGTCACTCGCCGCCGCCGTGACGACCGCCGCACGGACCGCCGCCTTGGCAGCTGTGACTAGCCACGTGACTAACCACGTGACTCACCGTTTGCTGGAAAAATGAGGCCAGCGAGTTTTTTGCTCTGATGCTTCGAATGTCTTGACTCCATCGCTTGCCTGCCTGGCCAGGACAGAGAGGGCGTCAAGGTTGCCCAATGGTGCGGCCCCGCTCACGGGATGCCTGACCACCCACCAAACGCAACGGGCTCCGACCGCCGGAGACAGGATAACCTAACCCGGGGTCAGCTACCTCTGGCCCCTCCACGACTTTCAGGATTTGTTTCCAACCTGCCAGCTACTAACCATCAAGTGCTTTTCGCGGTTTTCCAGACACCGGAAGTATGTGTGGTGTGTCCGGCCAGTAGAGGCTTAGGTCATCAGCCTATCCGCCCTCCGGCCTTCGGCAGCATGACCTAACACCTCAGGTGGGACCCACCTGTGCTTCCAACCAACCAACCTTCCATTTATTTTCTCCCCTGGCTTGCTCCACGCCTACTGAGGAGGGCGTGTTCAAGGCTGGGCTGACCGGGACACAAACCAAGAACGTTGCTTAGGGTGAGATGACCCGAGCCTTCTCTGCCGGTACTCCACAACATCGACGATTTTTTCGCTGGTCGTACTACGCCCCCTACTTCGGCGTCCCGCAATGACCGCTATGGCCCCGCGGTCAGCCGTGAGGCTCCTTCCCCGAGGCATCGCTTCCGAGGAGCCCGGCTGCCACAAACCTCCGAGCGGACCTGGCCTCTCCGTAACCAGAAACCGGCGCGTCGGTCGCCAGACGTGCCTGCCCTCGCGTGCGGAGGCGAGTAGCATGTGTTTTAAAACCTTTTGAACTTTGACACATGCCTTCCGTGCTGGATTTTGTGTGTCCAGCCTGGGTGTGTCCCCAGGCCTGCCTCCTCTCAAGTATCTGACCACAGGAGCTGGGCTGGCCCTCAAAGTCAGCTGGGGGTCGCTGCCACTCCCATGAGGTTTCGCATCCCCAGAGGATGGGCCCCGGCCTTCCCATCCCCACCCCTGGCGTTGCACCTGAACGAAGCCTAGTAGCCAAAATTTCACCGGCCCGTATCTAGTGGCAGGGGGGAGGGTGGGAATTTACAGAATTTAAAATTCTGCAAAAAAAAACAACACCGTTGAAGGTGGTAACCTTCCGCCGCCACGAGCGAGGGATATGTATACCATCTGTGATGAAATGAGCAGCAACTGGAATACTGTAGAGTAAAACTTCGTCAATTCGAATTAAATAACCATTTATTCCTACTCCTCAGCCTCGGTTAATTCAGATCATCCGCGCTGCTGTCACAGTCCTGCCGAACGTCCCTGTAAGACTATGGCGACGGGGGCTCGTTTATTCGGACGCCCAGGGGCTGGCATCGGTCAATTCTGACGGGCTCCCAAAAAGTGGTGCCGTGTTGCGCTATGATGCCGTGCACGACTAACCGATCGCCCAAACATTCGTTTCCAGGCCTGAACTGCATGTTACATTTCTTACCGGCGCCCCTCTGACATGCGCGCAACTGCAGGTGCTTTCAGGATCGGCAGGCCCCCGCCGGTAGGCCGATAGTCTGGCCGCGTAGTTTCGTTTTTGGAGCTTCGCCGCCAGCCCGAAGCGCCGGCGGCTATCGGCTCCGCTTATCAGTCAGCCAAGCTATGCGCCGTTTAAAACGACGATTGCATTGTCGCGGACATTTTTGTATGTTTGTTTGTTTGTTGAAAGCATCTTAATGGCCGCTGCAGCAAGACTGAAACAACTGCGAGCGGCCCTCAATTCAGTCTGCGTGATACTTGCGTTCTTCCAGCGTGCTGAAATTCCGCGGTTCGCAGTTTATGCGTATCTTCACGTGCGACGCCACGTGTGAAGGAGCTTCAGTGCTGTCGCGTCGTGGACTGGCGACGAAACGCGACGTTTAAGAAAAAATTGTGTGCTGGCTTCGCTACACCCCCCCCCCCCCCCCCCCCTCTGGTCCCCAGGTTCCTACGAATTTGAAAACCCTAAGGTTGGCAGGTATGCCAATGTCATCCCTTACGTACACGACTACAGTTTGTCAGAAACAGTCACGTGATAGCTACCATCAAAGCGGCACCGTCCGGTCGACACCTTTTGGGAATGCAGAAGCGGGACCTGGATGTTATGCGCTCCGTCGAAACCACATTGCCGTTGCTGTTTGATAAGTCCAATGGCTGGGCTTGTTGGTTCCGCATGCCAGACTTCAGCAGAGCGCACAATAAAGTACGCGCGTGGACCCAAATACATCAAAAAGGGTTGTCTTTATGTCCTTGCCTGTTCATTATTTGTGTGCTGTGGTGAAGTGAAGCACTTTCTGTCTTTTTGTTTCTTTTTTCCGGATTTTTTTCTCTTGTGGCAGTATGACCCGGACACGTAGGCATGTCGCCACAAAGTCCATTGGGTCTGGCCTGCGGCCCACTGTTTCGCAGCCGCCATGGCAAGAAGCATCCATCAATGTCGGTGGCAGCCTAGAAATCGACACGCCTCGCGGCAATGATATTCGGCACAGCGCCAACCATTTCGGAAACACAGCACACACAGCGAAAGAAAATGAAAGAAACCCTTTTATTCACTTGACGGATCCGCGAGAGAGTAATGGAAAACGAGGGTGAGGGGGGGGGGGGGGGGGGCTGCTTCCCTTATTCGAATGCAAGCCACTGGTAGAAGACAGGCTCGTCCGAGGAAAGCTTATATGCAGACAATTCGTCGAATAGAGCGACTCGCAGAAAAAAAAAATGGTCGAAGGGGCAGTCAGCTCTAATACCGCCGAAAGTGACTTCTTAGAATGTTTAGAACGTATGGCGAGTGGAACATATGGAAGCGAACGTTATCAGCTACCGACGTATTTTACTTTTTTTTTTGTAGTGCTGCGCAATTTTCTTTTTGGGAGCCAGAGGGAGGCAGTTCCCTGTCCTCATAACACTGCGTCATCTCTCATCGTCACAGCAGCGCGTTCTATTGTAACGGTGTACTTAAAATGGTCGCCTGTTGCCGTATCGTAAACGTAGCATTGAAATTAAACTGACTAAGGAAGATTCCCCCAATCTCTCAATTTCCAGTAACATTATTTGTGCCTAAGTTTAGACCTGTCTGCTGTAGGTTCAAAATGTTCCAACAGGACCGATTTTGCACAGACATAAGAACGAGGTAACTATAGTGCAGATTACGTGGAGGCTAGAAAGAAAAATACGACTGTCGAGAATTTGAAACGCGTCCACAACTGCAGAAGGGGAACGCTGTCGTGTGCAGGATCGAGCAAGACAACATACAGATCAAGCAAAACAAACGGAGCTATGTCTGTAGCTGAAAGGTAAAAAGCTAATAAGAAACTAAAACCCAAAGAAAAACACACACTCAACACGCGCACAACACTACGGATTAAAGGGAAAAGTTCAACCGAACTTTAGCGTCCCAGGTGAAGCGGGGATGCCTTGCAGACAGGGCGGACGCAGGTGAATCAACTGCGACGCGTCGAAGGAATCGGCGGAAGAGAGACGGGTGGAGCGGAAAGGACCACAGCAAGACGCCGGTGGACTCCCGTCAGCCGCCCCGAGAACTTGGCAACAGCAAGAAAAGCGTAGCCAGGACCCGTCGACGGCGTCACGAAACGCCGTAAAGTTTATGCAGGTGATCCAAGGCCAAAAATGGCCCTTTACATAGGTGGAGTCCTTAGTCCGGGACCCCGCTGGCTGAGGCCGCTACTCGCGCCCGTTGGACTAGAGCCCTTTGAGACTCCAGCCCCGAGCAATTGAGCAGGGCTGCCTCCCATGCCTCTCGAGAAGGGGAAGGGTTTGGGGGAAGAGAAGGACTCTTCTGACAGGCCTAAACCACGTGGAAGTTATCGTACACTTCCCCAGAGTAAGAGTAGCACCCATAAATTTTGGGGTGAAAATGTTTCGCTCTTGCAGGACACAACAAAGAGTCGGTCTGCAGGCGCTTGAGAGCTCGCTCATCGGCTTCACTCAGGCCCTCAGCGGGGACGCGGGGACGGGGGAAAAGCCCGTGCCGTTCGCAATAGAATTGCAGAATTCCCATGAACCGCAGAAGCGGTTGTTGAAATCTCTGAGCCGGAGGAGCCTGGATGAGGTGCCTGGTAGGCACGCGCTCGGGCAGCAGCGTCCGCAGCGTCGTTACCTATGGTGGCCCGGAGTGCGTTTAAGTGAAAGGTCTGGTTCCCTTAGTGCCAATTTTACAATATGGTAAGCAAAGGTAAAACCTCGCCTGACAGGTAGTGTTCACAGGCTCGAGGCAAATCTGTGATCACCTGCGAATTCGTGTGCGAGGCGGCAAGTGCAATGGCACCTATTTAGAGCTCGATATCAGAGGCCGTTAACGTGTTGGTCCCGGTGAACGGCGACGGGCCTGCCGCGTCAACGTACTTTGGTTGAATCCGTGTTGTTGTTCGAGGGCCCCAGCGCGCGCCTGTCGTCTGCCTTCGTGTGTTTGCGTGTCCATGTTGCCCGGGACTGGAAGGACCCAGAGCATGTGGTGCCGTAGCTCCGAAATACGACACGCATCCTCTGGAGTGCACTCGTGTTGGGTGCGCAGGCGGTCTAGCAGGCGACGCGCGGATGCCGTCTACGAGAGTCGCGTATACGAGGTGGGCCTGCCGTAACTCCTGGTAGGAGTTGAGCACCCCAACGCCGAAAACTTAGCGTTGCACGTGGCTACTGGCAGCTCCAGTGCTCGCTTTGTAGCCTTTCTAAAAATTCGAGGTCACTGTGGTAACCCGCATTGGAGTAAGGCGAAAGCATTGAAGCCTCCTCGGCGCTCGTCGCCTCTATTTTCTCGTTTTTGCCTCTATTGCCCCTATTTTCCTGAGAATTTGTGCAATTCATCTAATTCCCACCACGATTCGTTCCAAACTTTCAAACTTGGCGCCGCATGTTGGCCCCGCTCACACTTCTGGTCACGTGGCAGTACACTTCCGGCGTTTAAATTTAGTGCCACTTTTGCCTTGGTTGCAGCCACTTTTTGCACAGTTTTGGCTCTAATTAATTCACTATTAATCCGATCGTCACCAATTATTTTGCGCCGCATCCTGGCATCATCCTCCTTTGATTATAACCACTTTTTAGACATTGTCTCCTTCTAGTTCCCCGCAATGGCTGCGGACACGTTGTGGCGACACGAAACCGCCGACAGAGCCTAGTGAAGCTTTCGCTTTAATAATGGCGTCGATTCGTGTCTCGTGTTGTTTCGTAGTGCGAAGGTGGGGAACGGTGTAGAGGATCCTGCTGGTCACGAGGGCATGGGCGAGCCGAAGCGCGTTTCTGCCCTGCAATCCGGCGCGTGTGTTTGAAACGCGATGGATTTGCGTCCGACCTGTTCGCCTACGCGCTTGAGTTTGGCGATAGTGGAATCCGGGCTGAGCCGGTTATGGATGAACAGTCCCAGTATGCGGAGTTCCCGACCGCCTTGATAGGATCTCCCGTCAGAGAGATTCGCAAACTGGTGTTGTCTTTCGAATTGGTTCTGATGTGCAGAAGTTTCGATTTCGCGGGAGCACATTGGAGACCACAGTGGATAGCGTAGCTATCGACTATGGTGGCGGCCCGCTGGAGGCTGTCCTCCATTTCCCCAATGTTTCCTTCCGTAGTCCAAATTGTTATATCATCCGCGTAGAGTGCGTGATGGATGCCTCCTACCCGGGCCGATGGCTGTCGAAGCCGCATCAGGGCAATGTTGAAAAGAAGCGGTGACAAGACCGCCCCTTGAGGTGCACGCTGTGTATTCCTTGTCCATTGTTCCTTTTGCGCTGTTTATTCTGAGATCAGCGCCCTTTGTATATGGTCCGTATTCGTCGTCCCCGATCTTGAGGAGGCCCTGAAGCTTCGAGAGAAAGTTTTGTGCATAGGCGAATGCCTTGCGCCCAGAATCAAAGGGCCTCTTTGTCTTTGTTCTAAAATTGTGTAACTTTCACTACTCGTTTAACTTCCTGCTGAACATTAGGTTTGTGGGCTCGTCAAGGTGCTCATCGGCAGCTTTTTTCTACAACCCCACCATCTCTAATGTAACGTGAAAATGATTTGATTTGATTGGTTGTGTATTGATAGCGAATGCAATAAATGATATTTCACGAGACAGTGAGAGTAGAAGCACATCGCTCGCTATTTTCATGCAATCAAATTTCACCGGCAGCAATAATTGAAATTAGTTTTCCTGACTTTCGAGTGCAATTTCCATTTTTGAACGAGGAAGTTGTCAGCGACCTTTGGGGTGCGCATTTGACAAATCCTGGCGTTTAGCTATTAGAATTGTCAGCTAGCGTGGCACTTCTAACAAAATTTTGGGCATGTCCGCATAAAATTACCGATGGCGTTTTCTGGAGTAAAACTAACTAATTGGCTTTCTTGAGTCTTGAATGTAGTATTTAGGGTGGCTAGTCTTTGATTCCTGTAGAAATAAGAATCTGAGCCTGGAAGTGTTAAATTCACAGTGCACCACTGGTACTCCCCTTAGTTCACAAGAAAGAGACATTATGTGCCGTGAAAACGGCCTTCTTTTCAACATCATCAAAAAGCTTCTAACCCAAGGGGCTGTGTTATATTCTTGGTCGACCTGTAAATACGGTATGCGCTAATTTTTTACCCACTCTGTGCAGCTAAAGCAAGGACGTTCCAATCAAAAGTGAGAAAGGGACCGACTCACCTCAAAGCACCACAACGGCAGAGTACACGGCTCTCTACTGCTCCAGAAAAACATCCATCCAACCTTTGTTTCCACATAACTGCAGCGTAAAAAATTACGAGCACAAAAAAGGGGAGAAACACATATAACACGGACAAAAGCTGCACTCACAACTGATTTTATTTCGCCAGGAATGGGAAATATAAAGGTTCCGACGCGGATGCGCGCGCAGCAAGTACACGTACCTCGATCACAAAAACCAAAAAAACAAAAAAAAACCAAATCTAAAAAACTAAAAACAAACTTTATCACACCGTGAAACCCATCTTATCGCCTGGCAGAGAAAAGGTCACATTCCGCTTTATACAGATGAACAGAAGTATCGCTTACGCAAAAAACGCCCTTTTTCTTTGTATGGAAAGCTTCCAGTAGTTCTCGTGCAGTTTGATCTTTGCTTTTGCCTAGAATCCTTGCACCTTCAAAATGCGGCGAACAATCCTGACAAGACCTGCAATGTTTAACTAAATTAACATCTTCATCTCTCTCTAAATTTCTTTCATGCTCCCTCAATCGATCGTTGACACATCTGCCAGACTGGCCGACATAGGCTTTTCCGCATGACAGCGGAATTTCATAGACCACTCCTGCCTGGCACTCTACATGGGGCTTAGTATGCTTTTTCCCGCAGCCAGTTTTTGTTGCCTCCTTACCGGAGATGCGAGGGAATAGTTGGCCGAGCTTTTTCGGAGCTGAAAAAACCAGCGGCACCCCAAACCTGTTCGCTACTTTCTTCAAGTTATGCGAGACTGTGTGCAGGTAGGGGGCTACTTCCGGACGCACAGTGCGCTCAACTTCCCTTGTCTTCGAGGACGTCGCCTTCTTCTTCACCTTTTTCAGGAGGGTTTCCGCAACAGCCGTCACGAACGACTGGGGGTAGCCCGAGTCCAATACTCTTGCCAATTGGCCGTCAAAGCTGGTCTGCATTTCATGTTCGCACGATTTATCTAGTGCAAATTCTAGGCATAAGTTCACAATGCTTCTTTTAACTTTTTTAATTTTAATTATTCGTGCGAACATGAAATGCAGACCAGCTTTGACGGCCAATTGGCAAGAGTATTGGACTCGGGCTACCCCCAGTCGATCGTGACGGCTGTTGCGGAAACCCTCCTGAAAAAGGTGAAGAAGAAGGCGACGTCCTCGAAGACAAGGGAAGTTGAGCGCACTGTGCGTCCGGAAGTAGCCCCCTACCTGCACACAGTCTCGCATAACTTGAAGAAAGTAGCGAACAGGTTTGGGGTGCCGCTGGTTTTTTCAGCTCCGAAAAAGCTCGGCCAACTATGCCCTCGCATCTCCGGTAAGGAGGCAACAAAAACTGGCTGCGGGAAAAAGCATACTAAGCCCCATGTAGAGTGCCAGGCAGGAGTGGTCTATGAAATTCCGCTGTCATGCGGAAAAGCCTATGTCGGCCAGTCTGGCAGATGTGTCAACGATCGATTGAGGGAGCATGAAAGAAATTTAGAGAGAGATGAAGATGTTAATTTAGTTAAACATTGCAGGTCTTGTCAGGATTGTTCGCCGCATTTTGAAGGTGCAAGGATTCTAGGCAAAAGCAAAGATCAAACTGCACGAGAACTACTGGAAGCTTTCCATATAAAGAAAAAGGGCGTTTTTTGCGTAAGCGATACTTCTGTTCATCTGTATAAAGCGGAATGTGACCTTTTCTCTGCCAGGCGATAAGATGGGTTTCACGGTGTGATAAAGTTTGTTTTTAGTTTTTTAGATTTGGTTTTTTTGGGTTTTTTTTGGTTTTTGTGATCGAGGTACGTGTACTTGCTGCGCGCGCATCCGCGGCGGAACCTTTATATTTCCCATTCCTGGCGAAATAAAATCAGTTGTGAGTGCAGCTTTTGTCCGTGTCGTATGTGTTTCTCCCCTTTTTTGTGCTCGTAATTTTTTACGCTGCAGTTATGTGGAAACAAAGTAACCAACTTGCCCAAAAGCTCGTTTTACTAATCCATCCAACACTATGCAGTTCTAGGCAAACCGATTTTAGTATTTAGGCTTGAGTGAAAGACACAGTAAAGACGTCAAGTACACAGGCAGTGCCAAGTGGCCCGACCACCCCCCCCCCCCCCCTTCCCCGCCATTCTTTTTAACCCGGCGCCTCTCTTAATTTCATCAGTGCGAACGAGAGAGGAATTTATGCGCAAATGAAATCAAGTCCCGGAATTTAAATCAGTCAGGAAATGCTTACCCTCGTTTTCACAAAGGTTGCTGAAGTGCCCGCCGAAACACGAAGCGCACGTTATGTCCTTCACCCCAGGCAGCAGATCGAGAATGAAAGTGAAAATTAGGTTTTCATTTTCTTTTTTCTCTTGCCATCCATTCTGATGCACCGCATTCGGTAAAAACCCTGCTGTCGCTATTTTATGTTCAGCGCTTGCGGAGACTGAAACGCAGAAGAGACGTAAAATTCTTCTTTGGTAAAGCTACTCGCGGTCGCGGAATATTTCGTGCTTGTGTTCACCTCGGATTGGGTGTCGGAAGCGTTTGGAAAGGACATGTGTTCGTCGAAGCGAAAGAGTGGTTTTCCGGTGCTTGTACACAATTCGGAAAGTGCAGAAGCTGCTTTTCATTATTTTCAGGCGCGTAAAAGGCAGGAGAAAGGAGGAAAGAGAAAAGAACTAGAAATGCCAGTTGAGTAATGCACGAAGAAGAGAATTCACGAAAACTCTATCGTCTCTTTATTCCTGCTCTGAGAAATGTGCGCTACCTTTACATCTGAACATATTGCATAACACAAAGAACAGTAACGTACTGAAAGAGAAATTTTGCCTCTCATCCGAACAACCGCTTGTGTTTGTTTTTTTTAACTTTCTACCCAAGCCTCGAGAAATTTCTGCCCACGCCTCGAGAAAGCTGCATGACATAACATTTGTTTATTTATATTTTCTCGAAAGATTATAAAAAAGGACAAAATAAAACATTTTGCGCCGCAACAATTTCTACTGGAAATGACCGAAGAAATAAAGCCTGCGCTCAAAATGTCCCAGCAAGTATGTGCCACAGCCGACGCATTTTCTTTGCTTGGGTTCTTCAGCACCCCGTCCTTCTTTTCACTTGGGCACACAATAAGATTCCAAGCACTAAGTGATAAGAACACATCAAAACGAACCCTAGTTGGCGCAAATAAAAAAAGAGAAGTAGAAGGCATCGCACAGAATCAGCTCTTGCTTGAGAAAACGTCATATGCTCACACCAATCGCCTCTGCATAATTTTTCCTTCCGTTCACATGAGTTGTCGATTGAATAAGGCGTCAGTTCAGGAATCGCTTGTGTCGTCCGAGTGCATTTCCTTTTCTCCATTTCAGCTGCAGAGTATCATCATCTCGGGTTTCTTCTATGATTCACTCTCCTCTCCTTGTGTCCCTTGCAGGTTCACTGAGGAGTACGACGTGAAAATCTTGTTCGTGATAACAATTAATTCTGCTCCTCTTTAGAAGTGCGTTAGTGTTAATTTAAGAGAAAAACTTTTGATTCTGAAAGCAATGCATATAAAAATTTTCTAGCTGCTTCATTCAAGGTCGTTGCATCAACATTGATAAGAACTCTCCGTGATCACGGTTTCTAATTGTATGGCGGTGCACCCTATAGCCTCTGGGACGAACTGTGCGTCGGCGCACCGCAGTTTCCTCTCAAAATCGGCTGCCGATGGCGGCCCCTGTGTTGCATTTGTCTGCCATTTTTAGCTTGCTACAGTTGCGTTTTTTTTTTATTCGAGAAGTGTGCCATGAGGCATAAGTTGAAAAAGGAAAGGGGGGAAGGAATGCACGGGATTGAAAGTTAAAAGAAGGAGTGAAGAACCGTTGCGCTGAGGTAGTCGCAGAGGTTGTTAATGAAACGGTTGTCCATTGTCCACTTCACGAAGTCACTTTCGCGGTTCCACCGCAGGCCCACCTCCCTGAGGAGCCGTTTTCTGATAGCAGCCGTCGCTGGGCACGTCCACAACAAGTGCCGCACATCACATATGTCCGGTGCAGCGCCACAGTGAGGGCACCTGTCAGGTAGTGGCAGATCTTTGGCACGCCACCGATGACGGACAGATGGTGTCAGAGCCGCCCCTGCCCGAATCCGGCGCACGGATACCTCCTCCTGCCGAGTAAGACTACGGGGGAGAGGGTGCGAACACGGAGGAATTAGAGCGCGTGTTCGCTGGCGCAGAACTTCGGAATCGGAAACGTGGGACAGGAACGGATCTAGCGAAAGTAGCATCTTTGTTGTTGTAATACGCTCATCTATCTATACAGGCGAAGGTCAATTTTTCGCAAGCGTCCCCTTAATGCTATCCTAGTCGTTTTCCTTTTCATTTTTCGCTCAGCTGTCCATAACCTAAGAATCACTCGCATAACGTTAGAAGACAATCTGGTTTCTGTATCATAATTAGGAGAAAGACTGTGACAGGGCAACAAGGAAGAGACGGAGCAAAGCGCTGCCTCTATTGTTCTATCAGTGAGGAGAAACGAAGGCACAGCACTTCAGTTAAAGTTTTCACTCTTGAGGAGCTTCCGAGGCTCGCAACATCCAGCAACAAGGAAACAGTAGGCCTAGTTTAACAGTAACCGATGCCATAATTGACAATGCAGTGAAGATCATGTAGTGTTAGCTACAGAAAACCTATCATATACAAAGAGCTAAAACGCAATATAACAAAACACAAATACAAGAATAAAAAATGACAATATTAGTTTTCGTGGAAATGAAATGCACAGTAACTGTCTGACTGCTCGTTCGACACCTCAGCCGCACTTTGGGGAAGGCAGAAGAGAAGGAAGAAAGGCAGAACGAGGGTCATAGGGGAGGCCTCGGGAATAACTTGTTTTTATGATTAGCCGGAATAAAATAAAATGGAAAGGAAAGATGTTGCTAGCCGCGGCATCTGCCATCGAAACTTGAAGTACGTGGGCAGCGGCTAGCGGAAATAAAAGTGACGGGGGGAAGGAAGGAAAAACGGGAGCGACAACAGCAAGAACAGCGGCAGGGTGACACTGTATACAAAGTATGCAGAAAACTACAGACAGTGTTTGCTAGATTCACGAAAGCACGTACTTGTGCTACGTAGACGACGACAATGAGCAGGCCAGCTGCGAACACACAACGAACGACTTTGCTCGGAGTTCATACCAGTCGGACCAGTGCTAATACACATCTATATTAAAGTGGAGTGGGGCGTCCGTGCGCGAGAGAGAACGTTTTCTGCGCGGGTGCGAAGGAATGCGCAGACGCACGCAGATACGCCCTCCTCGCACTCGCAGTAAATATTTACGCGGCGTGGAAATGTTCAACGGGCACTGACAGCACACGCACGCATTTCGTCTCCATCAAAATGTCGCGCCGCAGCTGGTTTTGAACCCAGGTACTTGGACTCAGTAGCTACACAAGAAACTGACAACCCGTCTTCTCGTCGGGAGCAGATGTTAGAAAAGGCGTCTCGTACATAGCGGTCGCTGCATTCCGGTTTTCAAGAGCCATCAGCTGGTACGGTGCGCTCGGCTTCTTTCGCCCCGTTCGGTTTGAAGCGCCGACACGTGCCGCGCTGCGACCTTCGCTTCGTTCGAGCAGCGCGCGCTGGTGTCTACTCATTTTCCGCAGGCCACGCTTTGTTCGCCGAGAAATTAGACATTTGCATACTGCGTCGTTCCTTTTCTCAAAATCTCGCGGCGCTTTGCACACGTGAAAGATGATGAAGACGACGACATTAAGCGCGCTGCGTAAATTATCCCTGGCCAATCCCACGCCGTAGGTATGAGCCATTAAGCCTGAGGACATCATCATCATCCAAATACTTGACTCCTTGTCCATGAGTGCGTTTGTTTCCGCAATGCTCCCTGGCCAATTCCCCACCGTGGGTACGTGCCATTAAGCCTAAGGTGATCACCATCATCGTGGGATCGTGCAGCGATAGCCAAGTGGTCTCAAATAGAACGTCATGAGGGACCTGCTCAAATGCCTTCGCCAGAATCAAAGCCTGCGATGTTCGAGAGTGTTGCTTGATTATGGACTCCAACAAAGTATGTCTTAGTTCCACTAGAAACAACAGGGACAGCGACCCATATTGGCGAGGGCAGGCAGAGGAGTTGCTGCAAAAAGGACGAAAAAGGGCGGGAAAAAGAAGTGTCCATGCTTGCTCGAGCAACCGCATGTAATTTGTTTTTTGTCAACAAAGTTTGCTATGTGCTAGAGGCTTTTTACTCTTCAACGACGAATATACAAAAGATACACAGGATCTTTGCACTGTTCATGTCAGTCTGCGCTTAATCGTATAAGACAGCAAGTCAAGCGAACCTTTTCTACCACAGAGGCTCTGGTAGCTTTTCTTTGCCACACTTATTCTCGCGTCGAATTGTAAACCGTTTCATCTAATTATAAGATGTGGAAGATCCTTTTCGACTCACCGTTTACCAGTTACGTTTGGCAACAGATTTGCAGAATTTTGTTGTATCGTCTGTTTGTAACGGTGTTCTTGCATCGCATGATTATTTTCGTGAAATTGTCCCAGCAACCCGTTCATACGAAATATTTAAACAGCGTGTTAAGAAAATGGCGTTACATATATCTTGAAGTAGCCCATGCAAGCTGCTGTTAAAACGTTCTCCATTAAATGCATTTGAGGGTTCTGCCCGTAAAGAGATTGATGGTGGACAAACAAAATTTTGTACGATGGTGCGTCAGTTGACGATTATGTGGAGAGATGGATAGCAAGCCTCAGGAGAGCAAATTGCTAGGCTCAGCAGGAAGTAAAGTGCAGTCGGGACAATTTTGGACTATGACGAGCAGTGACTCATCGAAAGCGCGAGCCGATAGTTGGAATTCAAGTGGGAAATGCGGCTCGGTGCTTACTCAAAGAGCAGTTGTTAAAGGTGGGGGCACTGCGAGAAAGGGAGGCACGCAGGACAGGACAGCTAGGGCAGTTTACGGAAGGCGGCGGCGCGCAAGGAGAGCCAAGCCAAGCGGCGGTCTCCAGAAAAAGGAGAAAGTACGGGCCCACAGCACTCTAAGGGTGATCAACAGTGTAATTGTCCGAGACTGGCGCCACACGAAGGCCAAACCGACTGGACACTGAGTTCAGACAAAGCGAAAGCCACCTTCCCCATTGTGGCGACGCTGCAGAAGTTCTTGCACGTCGAGTGAAACTCGCAGCGGGCCACAGAAAAGCACGTACTTCTACCACAACGAGAACAAAATCAGACTGCTTGAAGCGTCTTCAGCACACAGTCGTACGTACTGTCTAACCTAAAATTAATCCTTCCTTCAAAGTAAGGTTGCTAGATTACCCACTTTTTTAACAAACTTTCGTCGCCGCAGATATCGATTGCGGGAATCTTGAAAAATTGGCGGTGCTTTTGCTCTGGTTAAAGCTGGAGTGACGCGATAGCTACAGCTGGCCGAGTGGAACTTGGTTACGTGACCAACCACGTGACGAACCACGAGATCAGCCACGGCGCCGCGCCACTGCCAGCTGCTCCGCACCACGTGACCAACCACGTGACAGCGTGGCGGCGCAGCCACAGGGTGGCGCGCCGCCACGCTGAAGGCTCGAAATGATACCGTAACGTAGCTGTCGCTACAAAAAAAATTAATCAATCATGCCTCAGCTTTTATACGTAGTATTACATCACAAAGACGCATTAACGCTCATTAGATACGGGCGCGATTGCATGACATTTGAGGAAAACAGCGCGTAGGACGTTGGAACAGCTCCACTGTCGAGAGAGATTTCTAGCCCATCTAGAAGTAATTGAACTCGAGAAAAACTCAAGTGAACATGTACGTCGACCACTCAGCAGTAATTGGCGTATGGTTCTTTGAGTGCACTTAGCTCGCCACAGCAGGAGTGATCGAGGTTTGTAGACTCAGTGCCCATGGCCAGATTGGCCGGCAAATTAATGAACGCGCTTCTTCGCGACTGGACTGTGTGCTTTAGCAACACAGGCCTTGGCCAACTGAAAAAGTTTGCCTCCCCTGTTGCGTTATTCAAGCAGGCGTCGATACGTTCACGTTCGACCGACTCGTCGTCGTCGTCATCGTCATCAGCCTGACTACGCCCACTGCAGGGCTAAGAAGGCCTCCCCCATGCGTCTCCAATTAACCCTGTACTCTGCCAACTTCGTCCACCCGCAGATTTCTTAATCTCATCCGCCCACCTAAGTTTCTGCCGCCCTCCTGCTACGCTTGCGTTCTTTTGGAATCCACTTCATTGTCTCTAAGGACCAGCGGTTATGTTGCCTTCGCATTACATGCCCTGCCCAAGACCGTGTGTCTCTTTTGATTTCGACTAGGATGTCATTAACCTGCGTTTGTTCCCTCACGCACACAGCATGTTTCCGGTGTCTTAACGTCACACCTAGCAGTAAATAAGGTGACTGAAAAAAAGTGCATTAGAAATGAGGAGTTTCGCAGATTAAGGCAAGTACCTGTGGGAATGAACAAAACTCGGCACCTTCTCACATTAACCATGTAAAAGCGGTTAAAGTGAGAACATCTCGCATAAGACAAATCTTAGATTTTTGATTCTGTGTATCAAAATCCCAATTAAGTATATACAGCCTGGTGGTTTGCGGCGTGCCACCAAAATGAAAGCTGTTCCCTTTCTTTGTTCGCTTGTTTCTCCACATAAGATGTCCCTATCAAATGTCTTCCGTACCCTCAGTACACCTCAAGTGGTAAGAAACCACGAGCGACAGCACTCGCCAGCTGGCTTGGCCAGGGCACACCCTGAGTGCTTTAACTGCTTTCCAGTACAGCTGCATATGCATGCAGCAACGGTAAGGAGGAACGGGCGTAGGCCGATCTTGGTCTCTCGTTCGTGGTGGCCAGTTCCGATGCGGCGAGGGAAGCTATATTGGCGAGATTAACACCACCATGCATTGAAGCTATATATATTATGCATTGAACACAGCGTCTGAATCTCAAAGGGTCTTTCAGTCGAGGACTTCGTCGGTAAAAGACGAACTTAGCGGGCGTCGCCATGATGTATGCCCCAAGCTGCAGCTGGAGCGCCCCGTGCCTCCTGGGTGCTTGCCCGGGTTTGATACTGCGGCTCCAATCAGAGGGTCGGAACAAGGCAACATTGCGCTATATTTTCTGGAAAAACTGGCCCTTTTGTTTGTTACCAAAAAATGTTTAACTGAGTAGTTTCATCCACCTGTTACTCAAAATATGATTAAATGACCTCTAAACTGCACGAGTTAAGAGAATCGGCGCTTAAGTTATGTGAGAAAAAGTTTCCCCTTCCCCTCATGACTCGTAACTAAATCCGTCATGGTGACGTTGTCTGAACGCATGTGCATCAGCATCTTGTAAATAAATAGAATGAAAAGAGCTCCCGTGCCACCCCGTAAAAACGCCAAGGTCTCTGAGCGCCTTCCTTTTAATTCGGCACCCGCTTTTTCTTCGCGGAGCCTCCCGACAACGCACGGAGCTGCTGCGCCCGAGAATTACATCCTCCAGGGCGCGCTGGTGTAGGCGCGGTTTGTTCCGGCCGCTTGCTTCACGGAGAGCTGCTGCCACGCACAGCCGTCCCCGTTGGTGCCTCGCTGGGCCACGAAGGGTTAATGATCCGCCGCGCGGGAAGCTCTTCTTGCGGGCGGCCCGTGTGCTCGGGTGGGTGCCCCCCCACCCATGAGCGAGAGCGGCGCTCACCTGTTGCTGAGCTGAAGAACGGCGCCACGACGAAGCACTTGTGCGGCCACCAATCAGGGGCTCAGCCTTGTTTCCCTGGCCCGCTACTACGCAGCGTGGCTTGGGAGATGGGTTGGGTGTTGGGTTTTATGGCACATAGGCAGCTAAGACCATCATGCGCCAAACTCAAGGTGTAGAATTGGCTTTCTGTAGAATGTTTACGAATATCAAAAAATGCCGATGGCGTAGATGACCTAAAAACATTGTGCTGCCTAGTAAAAGAAGAGAAGAAATTTGAAAATCGCTAATGGTAAAAGCCTTAAAGAAGGTCAGGCAGCCTTAGCGGCTATCCTTGGCTAGGCAAGGATCCTGAGGCTCCCAACCAATCAAATAAAAAGCCTCAGCCTACTTCTCAGGAATGAGAAAGTGGCTGAGGTGTATCATGTAATAAAGGGAACCAGTGGTTCAAAAATTACAGTTTTTCGAGGACGCCCGCTGCTTTTAAAAAGCTAAAAACGGAGGGTATGTTAACAATGGCATTATCAGCTAAGAGCAATGTTGGGTGAAAAGGAATGTACTCATGATAAAATTGAGTGAAGTACTTTTTTCTTAGTTTTTCTAGTTTCACACATGAGAATAGAATGTGGTTAACAGTAAGTTCTTCTCCGCATTCCTCGCAACCAGGTTTATCTTGTTTTGTTAGCAGGAAGTTGTGCGTGAGGTGCGTGTGGCCTATTCGCAGACGGCATAAAACCACTTCTTTAAAACGTTCCTGGTGCACACATGACTTAAATTCACCCAAAACTGGTTTTACAAAGTGCAGTTTATTATTCACTTCGCTGTTCCAACGCGACTGCCATTTTTGTCTTAATTTCTGTTGAACTAATTTCATGCAGTCATTAAAGGGTATATCTACTTTTTTTATTTCCTTGCCCCGAGCTTGAGCGGCACACAAATCTGCTCTCTCATTTCCTTTTATTCCGACGTGGCTCGGGACCCAGCAGAGTTTAATGTTTTGTCCTCGAGCTGTTGCTGTTACAATGTTGTGTATGATGTCCCCAAGTATGGGAGTGGTTGCGTTTCTAGAGTGGAGGGCTGTAAGTCCACTTAAAGAGTCTGTGTAAATAATAGTGTTTTTGAGGTTCTCATTTAATATTTTTTTTGTTGCCACACATACTGCGTAACATTCTGCGCTGAAGATGGATGCGCACTGTGGAAGTCGCATTGCTGTCTCCGAATTTCCTCGCACCACTGCGCTTCCTACGTAAACATTCGTTTTTGAACCGTCAGTGTAAAAGTCCGTAAAGCTACTGTATTTTTCTTCGAGTGCAAGGAATTCCTGTACTATATGTTGTTTTGGAGTTTTTTTTTTTTGGAACTGCGTAAGGGTAAAATCACAGATTGCCGGAAAATTGTGCCATGGAGGCAGTGGAGCTCGTCTTCGAGCAATGGCAGGTAATGTGTCTAGTACTCCGAGGTTTTGACACATCTCTTCAAAACGCAGGAGGAGTGGCCTGATAGCTTGTGGTTTGTTGTTAAAAAGTGTTCTTGATGGGCACTTTGTGACTATGGGGTAACATAGGTGTTTGGGAAGCGAACGGATTTTTAAAACGTACGAGCACGTGAGCATGGTTCTTCGGTCCTCGAGTGACGGTTCGTTGGTTTCTACATAAAGACTGTTAATGGGTGATGTCCTGTAAGCACCAGTGGAGAGACGCAAACCCAAGTTATGCACTGTATCTAGTCGTTTAAGGTATGATGGTCTCGCTGACCCATACACTATACATCCATAATCAAGGGTAGAGCGTACTACAGAGCGGTAAATTTTTAGAAGGCATGTCCTGTCGGCTCCCCAATGTTTTCGTGACAGTACTTTGAGTATGTTGAGGGATCGGGAGGCTTTCTTTTTCAGTGCATTTATATGAGGCAGGAAAGTGAGCTTTTTGTCAAAGGTTACGCCTAGGAATTTGTGCTCATTTTTCACCGGTAGCTGTGTTTTGTTCAGGTGTATAAATGGGTCAGCCTGTAAGCCTCGCTTAATAGAGAAAAGAATGGCCACGGTTTTCTGTGTGGAAAACCGGAAACCGTTCTCGTCTGTCCAGGTCACCAGTTTATCCATTGTCAGCTGTATTTGTCTCTCGCATGTTACCAGGTTTGAGGATGTGCAGGCTATTTGCAGATCGTCAACATAGACGGAATACATAATGGCCTTCGGTATTACTTTGGCTATGGAATTTACTTTAATAACAAACAATGTCGTGCTCAAAATACACCCCTGAGGAACCCCGTTCTCTTGAACGAAGCCCCTGGACACGGTTGATCCTAGGCGCACTTGAAATGAGCGGTCGGAAAGGAAGTCCTTCAGGCAGTTCAACATCCTGCCACGGATGCCAAGATCTGCTAAGTCACGAAGGATGCCGAACCTCCAGGTGGTGTCGTATGCTTTCTCGAGGTCAAAAAAGACGGCAAGACAGTGCTGTCTGTGTATAAAAGCCTCTCGGACAGTATTTTCCAGGCGAGTTAAGTGGTCTGTTGTTGAGCATGCTTTCTTAAAACCGCACTGATGGATGTCAATAAGCTCAAGAGATTCAATCAGAAAAGTTAGTCTTTTATTCAGCACACTTTCGAATGATTTGGCAAGGCAGCTGGTAAGGGCTATCGGCCTGTAACTAGTAGGGGATGTTGGTTGTTTTCCAGATTTCAGGAATGGTACAATAACTGCTTTCTTCCAGGCTTTCGGCAATCTTCCGAGCACCCACACTTGGTTAAAAAACTTCAAGAGCGCCTCCACAGATGGCTGGGAAAGATGTGCTAGCATTTCGTAATGTATATTGTCAGGGCCAGGTGCCGTCTTTTTTCCGGCCGAGAGAACTTCGTTTATTTCTTGGAGTGTTATTAAACCATTATACGGTTCTTTTGTGCAGCCCGTTGTTGGAAGTCTATGTTTCTCCACTGCATGTTTATGCTTTAAAAATGTTTCTGTGTAGTGTGAAGAACTAGAAATGTTTGAGAAATGTTCTCCCAAGATGTTTGCCTGTTCCTCTATATTTGTCTGTGTACCTGGAGCTGTTAAGAAAGGAATTGTGTAAGGAGAAAAGCTTCTGTTAAACTTGTGGACTTGTTCCCACATTTTTTTGGACGTAACTGAACTATTTATGCATGATACGTAGCTTCTCCATGATGTTCTTTCGGCATTTCGGCGGATGTACCGAGCTTTTGCTCTCGTCTTTTTAAAGTTGATGAGGTTATCTTGAGTTGGGTATCTTCGAAAAACTCCCCAAGCTTTATTTTGCTTCTTTTTTGCTTCCCGGCATTCCTGCGTGTACCATACCTTGTTGTTTTGTCGTACTATTCCTGACGATTGCGGAATAGCTTGGCACGCAGCATCAATAATGCAGCTTGTAAAAATTTCATTCAGTTCGTCAACGTTAAGACTGTTTGAAAATAATTTCTCCAGGCTAGCCTTTTCTCTAAATAGTTGCCAGTCGGCTAGGTGTAGTTTCCAATGGCGTGGTTTACTAGGGATGACTGATGGTGGCGATGAAAAGTTAATCACTACCGGAAGATGATCGCTTCCGTACGGGTTATCGAGAACATCCCACTTAAAATCGGTAAAAACGGAAGAAGAGCTAAAAGATAAATCTATGCAACTCATTTTTCCTGATGCTGGAGAGCAATATGTGGGTTTGCCTGTATTGAGTAGGCAAACATTATTGCACAGAATAAAATCTTCTAATATACGGCCCCTAGTGTCTGTCTGTTCACTCCCCCAGAAAGGGGAGTGTGCATTAAAATCCCCAACTACCAGATATGGCTCTGGTAGCTGATTAAAAAGTGATTCTAGGTCATGAAGTGTTACTGTGAGGTGTGGCTGAAGGTATACTGAACATATGGTAATTGTTTTAAAGCTAATGACGGTGACTGCAATGGCTTCATAATTCGTCTGCAGCTGGATTTCACGTGTTGCAACACCGCTCTTAACAACGACAGCAACACCTCCAGAGAGCCTATCTGCCTGCTCACGGTCACGGCGAAAGACTTTATAATTCTTAAAAATATTTTTTTGTAAAGGTCCCAAATTGGTCTCCTGAAGGCACAGTGCTACAGGAGACATAGAGCGTAGGAGATCTGTTGCATCGCTGTAGTTATTTAAAATTCCACGGCAGTTCCAGTGGATAAGGAACGCCATGATTATTTTAAGGAGGAGTGTTTTGAGACCTCAGGTCCCTCCTTGTTGAGGGCCTGTTATCGTGGTTTTTTCTTTTTTCCGGTCAAGAGAGCCCCGTCGCCGTTGCGACCGAGGCGAGCTTTGACTTGTATCCATCGCCTCCATGGAGGCGCTGGAGTTCCGCGGGGAACCCGCGGGCAGGGGGGTGGTAGACTTCTCCCGAACGGGGGAAGCCTTGCGGGCTGCCGACTTGGAGGACGGCCGGCCCGTTGTTGGGGGTGGCATAGCAGCTCTCGCTGCATCTGCCAGGGGCGCGGATGGCCCTGCCTCAGCCTCACTAGGTGTGAACTGGGCAGGTGCCTGAGACCGGTGTGATGCGCCGCGCCCGCGCACCACATCGGCGAAGTTTGTGTGGGGTGTTAAGGAGAAAGTGCCTTGCGACATTGCATAACGCTTTCTTGCCTCTTTAAAAGTGATATTATTTTTTGTCTTTATTGTAATGATTTCCTTTTCTTTTTTCCAGGCAGGACAAGACCTTGAGTAAGCAGCGTGCTCGCCTTCGCAGTTTGCACAGCGTGGCGCGGCGTCGCAGCCGTCTGATTGGTGGTCATTGGAGGCACATTTAGCACAGGTGTTGCGGCCGCGGCAGCTCTGGGAGCCGTGACCGAACTTCTGGCATTTGAAACAGCGTCTAGGGTTGGGGATATAAGGGCGAACGGAGATTTTTGCATAGCCTACCTCGATTGACTCGGGTAGGGTGCATGAGGCAAACGTCAGGACCAGGTGTTTTGTCGGAATCTCTTTATTGTCTTTGCGGATTGTAATTCTGTGGACGTTGGTAACATTCTGAGGGTTCAGTCCTTCAAGCATCTCTTCCTCTGTTAGGTGCAGGAAATCATTATCTGAGATGACACCACGTACTGTGTTCAATGATCTGTGCGGTGTAACAGAGACGGGAATATCGCCAAAAGTTTCAATGTTTGCAAGCTTTGAAATCTGAGTTATGTCGAGCAGTTCGAGGAGGAGGTCACCACAAGCCAACTTTGTGACTTTGTACTCAGGGCCCAGGGATTCTGTAAGAACTCTTGAAACAAGGAACGGGGATATTTGTCTGGCTGGCTTTTCTGTTTCTTTAGTGTGGACGATGTGGTACTTCGGAAAAGTTGTCTTCTTTTTGCTGAAAAACTGTGTTGTGACATCGGTCCGTCCTCTTTTCAGAGGGCGATCATTATTAAGCAGGGAGGAAGCCATAAAAAATTTTGTTCTTCGGCCTTGGTGCCAGCCGCCCGCCATGGAGCCCAACTAGGGGACAGGACAGGAACTTGAAAACAAGTCCTGCCCACGCCAGCTGTACACCATTGCTATAACCGAATATGACGAAACCCAGGATAGTTCGCCACACAGGGTTAACCCTAGCCGCCAGGAAAAAGGAAAAAACCAAGGAAGGAAGAGGAGACAGGAGAGTTGTAAGAAAGATGATAGGAAAGTAAAAGATGGAGGGGAGGATAAGGAAAAGACGACTGCCGATTTCCCCCGGTCGGGTCAGGCCGGAGGTGCCGTCTACAGGAAGCTGGGGCCAAAGTGGTGTGTTGCCTCCGCCGAGGGGCCTTAAGGGTCCAAACGCTCGGCATCGGCTCGAACACCAGGATCCCCTTTTCCCCGGACACGGCGATGCCACGCACGGCGAGGCGCGGGTGCTCGGGTCCGTGGTGATGCACAGTTCACCATCATCCCCTTGCGGGGATGTCCCTGCGGATGCTCGGGAACCCGCGGTGTCGCCACTCACCGTCGCGACGCCTGCAAGCTGCAGGCGCCCCCCTGCGGGGGTGGCTTGGGAGATAGGGGGGCGACACAGCTATAACGTTGCCGCTTCTTCGCACCGGTCTGTTGCACCGAAAATTTTCATCATACGATCGGGAAATATAAACAAAACCTATAGGCTGCTCTGCTGAATGCGTTGCGAGGCATGCGCTTACCGAATTCAAACCATTGTCATTCGCTGCCGATGGCAGCTGCGTGCTACCTGCTTTTTGCTAGAATTCTGTGGCTGCACCGTCTTTCAGGTCCAAGCGACTGTAGTACGTATGCTCGGCCGTAGTAGACTGCCATAAAAAGCCGCCCTCGGCCCGTCGTATTAGTATCGTGCCGGTAGTGGCCCCTGTAGGGACCCTTAAGCTTATCTCTCTGTTTTTGCCTTGCGCCACAAACGATGCTGACGAAGAGAGAAGGGGCATGGGGCAGAGAGTGGTCCCCTCTCTCTGCTGCATGTGCTGAGCTGTCTTCGGCTGCCTTTCCGCTTCCCCCAGCTACATCCGAAATAAGGGCAGTAATATTGGCACCCGCTCTCTTGGGCTTGCAAGCCTCGGTTGACAGCTAGCCTTCCCGGAAATCTGAGGACAGGTTGTGGCAAAGGAAGTACTGCCGAATGAGGAAAAACCTGCTGGAGTAAGGCTAGGCACGCAGGGTGAAAGGAGAATAAGAGGGAGTGTTAACCAGAAGGTGGTAGCTCCTTGCATTCGAGGAAAGGGAAGGCCAGATATTATGCGGAAGGATTGGTTTGTTTTTATGGGGGCTTAGCGTCCCAAGGCAACCGAGGCTATGAAGGACGTAGTAATGAAGGGCTCCGGAAATTTTGAGCACCTGGGGTTCTTTAACGTGAACTGACATCGCACAGTATACACGAGCCTCTAGTATTTCCCATCCATCAAAATTCGACTGCCGGGATCGAAGCCGCATATTTCGGTTCAGCAGGCGAGCCCCTAACCACTGAGACACCACGGCGGCTATGTGGAGAAAGGAAGTAAGGACTTCGAATGTGGCAAAGTGACCGCTTATCGCGCAGGCACGATGCCCTCGCAAAACAGAACAGCGAATTCAGAGGCGATTGTTGCTACGACCGCCTCCTGAAAATCTTCATCTGCGTCAGCGAATGTTGGTCAAAACCGTCCTGGGCGTGGCAGTGCTCGGCACGTGTTTCCGCATTAAATGCAGGACCCGTGCACACAGAACGTGCACTATACGCCCTCAGTGAACGCCACCGATGACGTTCGCGTTGACGCCAGTAGTGGGAAGTAAGGACCGATGCACCACTGGAACCTGCAGCCCTTGGATACTTCTGGAGGGCGTAAGAGGGTAGCGAAGACGCAAGCCCAAGATTGCCGACCGTTGTAAGATTCGCTGTAGGAACCATGACAGGCAGAAGGTTGCTTCGGGCCAATTCCTGGATGCCAGGAGCCGCGCAGCTGAGCAGACGCTATATGCTATCACTTTTAAACAGAACAGCGCGCAGTTTGACAGAGACACGAGGGAGACACGACACAGACGAGCGTTTAAAATGGCTTACCAACTCGCCCAAGCTTCCGTTTTAATGCTATCACTGCTTTGCAGATCTCAACAAGAGCCCACGTGTCATTGAAAAGATTCGGAAAAGATCACGCTCTCCCCATTCCCATCGGACTAACCATCACCACTATTCTAGCGGCCCTCTTTTTCGCATAGGCCATCAGCTGGGTCTAAGATGCCCTATTCGGATTTGTTCTCCAGCATCTGACTGCGAAAGCTGTTACAGCCCAGTTCCCTCGGTTGCGCGTAGTCGATGGCTTTCCGTCCGCATCCAGTCTGAGGAAGTGCGGGGCGCCCTCTCCCGCGAAGCCCCCGAAGCCCTTCTCCGTATTCGGGTAACCGACGTATGACAGTGGCCAGCGAATGACACAGGGCGCCTTAGCGAGACAGGAAGAAGAGGGAAGGCGGGGAAGAAGGGTGAAAGAGTGGCGCTCACTCACATCCGCTGGCGCCGAGCTTGTAGAGCAGCTCTGCGTGAACCTGCCCTATAGTTAAGCGCGGACATAGAAATAGGTTAGTAAAAGGTTCGCCTTAAGGATGAGGTTTTGCGGCAGAAGCAGCAGCTCCGAAATTTATATGGCATCCGTCCTGCAACGGTTCACTAATGCTTGTTCAGTGAAAGCCGGCTCCTCGCTTATCAGAACATCCCCGGTGCGCTTCAGCTTCCTCCGAGGAGCTCTGCGTTGTCGCTCAGCCTCCATTAGAAAGTGAAGCGGGGGCGCCCCTGGCCAGTGAGAGTTTCCTGTCATTTCGTGTTTTGCTCTGCTACGCTCAATCCACATCCCAACCTTGCTCGCATTCTCACTGAGATGTCCCGAAAAAGTTATTCATCATGCAGGCTGTGCTATCGCAAGGACAGAAAGTTTACTTTCTTGTGTAACGGGGAGAAAAAAAAAACATGGCCAAACAGATGCGGCGATGTCTGCGGTCACCGTCCACAGCCTGGGGCTGATGAATGGCGCGCACCAGAAGGCAAGCAGCGGCGAATTGATACGGCGCTCAGCGCTTCGCTGCGAAGGGCCACTCTGCGGCAGCGGGTGAACGGTGAACCGAACCTCGAGATGCGTGATGAAATAAAGCTCCGGAAATTAGGAGCCATGCCTGAGGCGAAACGCCCTCTGAGAGAAATACGACGGGAAGCGGCTGCCTTTGAAACAAGAGAGTGGGAAGTTCGAAAAATATTCTCATTTTCGTGTGCATTCTTCTTCCTTATTTCAAACGCCGTGTAAAATATGAGGCAACGCGAGAAAAAGCAATATTTTTTTGCTGCCATTTAATATTTTGCGTTCTGATCACCATGCAGTGCCTATATGTGCTTTGGGTATGTGCCGTTATTTTATTCACATACTACAGTGCCATTTCGGGTATTACTGTATGTCTGAGTCGGAGACGATATTACAGCAGAGATAACATACCAAATTCGGATTTGCATCGAACAGAGGAAGATTAGCAAAATATAATTCCTCATCTACGTAATCGACCGTCTTCAATTACACATTAACAGAGTAACTGTGACAGCGTAACAAAATTAGAGCAAAGGTTAAGAAAATTGTTTGAGAAATGATTTTCTCAAATTCAGGCGAAAATATGAAAAAAGATCCAGTGACAATTTACTACTGGCAGCCCGTTCCGTCGATGTACCGTCCCCGGCAAAAAGTGTGCTTATATGCGCTTCTCCTGCAGTTGTAATCAGGGACATTTGAAGAATGGTCAGTAGGGGCTGGTACTTTAAATCGGTTCCTCAAACATGTTTCCTTAATCATGCCGGTCCTAAGAATCGAAGATGTAATCAAATATCGGTGAGCGCAGTTAATTCCTTCATCTTTCGCGCACAGGCCAACCACGGTTTTAGGAATATCGCAGAATGTATTCGAGAAGTCACAATTGCCTGTTATGACAGCAACACAAGCCAATATGCGTTCAAGGTGTAGAAGATTCACTAATGGGATTCCATTGCTAAGTCACTCAGGGGGTGAATTTAAAGCATTATCAATGGCTAGAAACCCAGAGAAGAGGATCTAAAAAAATTGACATGTACAAAAGCAAAGTAATGTTTAACAACCTCGAAAAAGAACAGCAGTTTACAATTGTTAGTGATTTGCTCCATGTGGCAACTAAATATGTGTTCTTGGGCAGGTAACGACCGCAGATCCGGATCACGGGAGTGAAATAACTGGAAGAATGGGATGGAGCGCATTAGACAGGTTCTCTCAGATCATGAATGTCAGTTTACCACTATCCCCCAAGAGAAAAGTATACAACAGCTGTATCTTACAAGTAATTACCTATGGGGCAAAAATGTGGAGGGTAACGAACATGGTTTAAATTAAGCTGAGGAGAACGCAGCGAGCTGTGGAAAGTTTACCTTTTAGCTGTTGCGAACTGCCTACAGTAAGGACAGCCTGTGCGCCCACTGTCTGCTAAAGTGACTTGGCTTGCTAGCCGAGAATTGCACGTAAAAAAAAAGAAAGGAAATATAACCCGCTGAAAACAAAAAAGATCAATGCAAACTGAGGCCTCCAGTGGCTACAAGAAGGGCGGCACACTTTGAAGGAAGCAATTCTGACTTGGCAGAAAGCGACGGCAGCAATGCGTTTTCATTGTTTGAGCGGCCCGCATCCGCCCCACGGCGCCAGTAATCCCGGCCTGTTTCAAATCGAAACTCGTCGCCGACTCGCGCGGCGACACGTCGTGCCAGTCGGATCGATTTCGTCTGCCCTGCAGGAAGCTTCGGTGCAGTCTGCGCCGCAGTGCTCCCAACTACGGCAGCGTGAATGCGACGAATTCTGCGCCCAGGCACGGATCACTCGCACCTTGGGACTGAAGGCGAGGAGAGGTTACAGTGTCAGGCGCATAGCGCCTACAGTGCGACCACTCAGTCGAGCTGCTGCAATGTTCGAACGGAGGGCTCCAAGTCGCGGCTTGGACTCAGGCAGGAATAGAAACAGGCGCAGCAGTATGCGCATGTACAGCGGGTGATACGGCGCCGGTGTTGCACTGCGGAGGGCTTCTGTCAGAGCCCTCACGGAGTTTGGGCCGAAACGGGGCAGGGGCGGCTGCCGACGTCAGTTTTCCTGCTCGCTGAGGTTGTGCGGAAGGTCCTTTCGAAGCTTGCGCCGCTATCCCGAGAGCAGCGCGTCTCGAGCGAAAGCGTCCACGTGCGGGCGGGCCGCGAGGGTGCACCGCCTTCGCTCACGCGATTCGGACGCGCTTGGCCGCGGACGCAAAGGAGCGGGACCGATCTCGCATTCGCTTCTTCGGCTTCCTGGGGGACGGCAGGTCTGAGATTCCCTTTGGGGAGCGCTTCGTCCTTGCTTGCGTGAGGTGTGCTTCGGGATGAAATAACAAATTCCAGCAAAATGCTCAATTTCTAAATATTTCTACCTTCACTTCATATATGGCTGCCGCGGTGGCTGAGTGGTTATGGCTCTAGCTGCTAAACCGAAAGACGTGGTTTCGATTCCGGCCGCGGCAGTCGAATTTCCATGGACGCAAAATTCCAGGGGTCCGTGTACTGTGCGACGTCAGTGCAAGTTAAAGAACCCCAGCTGGTCGAAATTTCCGGAGCCCTTCACGACGGCGTCTCTCATAGCGTGAGTCGGCTTGGGACGTTAAACCCCATAAACCAAGCTAACCATAAACCACCTTCAGTTCATATAAACGAATATCACGTTGTCTTTGCTGCAGCGCAGCGAAGCGGATTTAAATGAGGGGATCGTTATGACATAAATATGAAGGAAGCGAACATCACCGAAACCAATGAAAGCAAAGCGGAATGTTAATATTTTTTCAATTGCTGGTGCTGGTTAAGGGAAAGTAAATAGTGTAATTATTTTGTCCGTGAAAGATAATTGCTTACAGAGTAGAGGAAAAAATTGGAGGGGACATATACAAAGTTCCGTCTTAAGGGCATGACGCGATAGCGTAATGGGTGAATTCCTTTATATGCAGAATGTCATTCTCTACTTTACAGTCACAGATCCATGGGTGCCCCTCCTGGTGCGCGTGCTGCAACGGTTAAGCGATGCGCCCCTTCCCTGCGATGGGCTTTGTGTGGGCCCAGTTGATCTTCCCGAGCGACAAACCATTACTGTAAGGGCCACCTGCCACGGTGGGCAGTTCGCTGATTATCCGGTGGGCAGGTTGTGATGGCGCTTCAACGTCACGTGACCTAGGTGGCCCGGCTGCCTGTTAGCTTGCTCTCAGTGCAGCAGCTGCCAGAGTCATGTTCGCGATTTTTCGCTCCCAGCGCCGACGACGCCTACGCCGGATTTTCTGCGGGACTGGGCATTTAACCAAATCGCGCTAAAAATGGTTACCGATCCAGCGTGGTCTGGCCAAATGCGAGTTACTTCGCTTTTTACTTATTCTCTCTTTCTCTCTCACATCGGCTTCTGTTCGACGCTCGGTTTTCAAGGTCTAGCAGGCGTTAGACACAGATCGGCGAAATCGGACCTAAGCTGCGCCTTGAGGTTATGACGCGATGGCGTTAACGGGTTATTGACTACATATGAGAAATTGTCCATTCTGTACTCTACATTCATAGATCCCTGGGAGTCCCCATACCAATCCTGGCGCAGTGGTGCAGCGGTTAAGCGATGCGCCACTGCACTGCGATGGCAGGTGCAGCCACCGGAGAACCAGATTGCTCTTCGCGAGCAAGGTTTTCCGGACCGGCAAACACCGGCGGAATCCGAGGCGGCCGCTTCTGAGGCGAAAGCGTTGCGGCTCCCGTTGCGCAGCAGAATAGGCCGGCGCCATCGTCGGCGTTGTTAGCGAAAAGCTGCCTGAGGTCACGTGACCTTGCGGCGTCATTACAGCTTGTTCAACCGGACTGCGAGCGTAGTGACCACCGGGCCAGGTAGCTGCTGAATTAATGATTGATCGCGGGAGGTTGCTGCTAAAGAGCATCCTGGGCCGCACAAGCCCCAACTCTAAAACACCGCTGCACCACTGCGCCAGTACTTGCATGGGGACTCGCAGGCATAACGGCTGCAGAGTCGAGAAGGACCAGTTCCGCATATGCGGGCATTAACCCATTAACGCCATTGCGTCACAGCCTTTAGGGTGCAGCTAAGTGTCCTGTGCAATTGCTCGTACCGGCGCACTAAAAACTAACACATATGCGGCCGGTGGGATCCGAATCCGCGACTTCCGGATTTCGAGTAGGGTGCTCTACCAGAAGATGCTCGGCGGCTGTCCAATTTTCTACTTTGGCCGATATTTATGTTCCGTGTAAGGTAAACTTGAGAGTGTGCATGAGCGCCGCTCTCGTCCACAGCGGCGACAGACAATGGTGACGTTAAAGAACGCCCTCGGGGTTAGGCACAAGGTCCTGTAGTAATTAACACTGACAGGCCACTGGATGGTGTAATAGTTAACTTGGGATTAGTGCAATAATGCCAACAATATCGTTGCTAAAATTTGGCGCTAATTTCGTGCGCTGGCAAGCACAAGGAGGAGTGCAAAGATTTATATAAAAGGCACCGTACGAGACATAAATTTCATCCGCTAATGAATGAATGCATCACACCATGTTTTCTCGAGATGACGGAAGGGTGACAACTTGTAGATGTTGACGCTTTTTAGAGTTTTGGAATGCGTGGAGTGTCGTTCTTTGCGATGCGTTTTCTGTTGGCCAAATGTGCCTGTAGTGTCCTCGTTTCTTCAGTTTTTGTGCGTCTGGTGGTCTCATCGCGCGCATAAAGTAAATGAAATTCAAAACAAATGCTTGCGCCGGGGCGCACGTAAACTGTAATGACTGTAAGCAGACATGTCGTAGAGGCCACGTTGTCGGGGCCAGGGAGTAAGGGTTTCTCTAGTGGAAACTTTCCTTGGATTGTTCCCTGCTTATGCACAGCATCAAAACATTTAATACCACGTGCGCATTTCTGCCGTCGGGTAATCTAGGCGTAGCACTGATTGGGAATATTCTGTGTGTAGTTTTTGAAGCGTTTTTCAATTTCGACGCTTGTCGATTGTCAGCGGCCTGTGCTTGGTACCTGTGGATGCGGGAGGAAAATGTATACGGTTGCTGAGTCACCGATTTAGAGGAGCTCTCAGAACCACAAAACTCTGGCGACCTGCTGTCGTCACGGCACGCGGTGCTGGTGTTCAAATCAGGAACGCCCTTCGACAATGCGGCACAGTGGGGGGGATGGGCCATGCGCTATACCGCAATTGCGATGGGGCCCCGTGAGTGGCCGTCCATGAGCAATCAAGAGGAGGCACTGGTTTCTCGGCGAGGTCAAAAATTACATCCTGGTAACTCGAGGTCGAACTACATGAAACCTGAAGCTTTAGTTGGTACTACAACTAGGCAATGGCCCACCGCTCCAGGTGCCGCCGCATGAACTATGATACATATAGATGCTCACATCCATCGATCACGGTGGATCGACGCTCTTTGCGCGTGGCTAGGAAGGAGTTAAGCGTTGTAGTACATTAAAACATCGAATGAACGATTATATCGTTTTTCTTTCATGTCTTACGTGAGCTATACTAAACTTTGACACAAAACCGTCGCTATGAGGCTTAAATCGAAAACGAAGCATCATGACAAAAATTCAGTTAACAACAATTTACCAGTCGTAGGCGATTACTATCGGCTGCCCCATGTATACTAAAGCCCTACTTATCATTGGAAAAAAGAAAACACACAACCAACACTTGGTATTTGTACTCCTTTAAGCAACGCCGAAGCATTCTCAGAGCTCTAGACTCCAACCATAAAGACAAGATATATGGAAGGCGGAAGATGGGCCAAAGCAGGACGCAACGCCTGTTCGTGATTCGAACACGCGGCTTCTCTGGCTGCGGGAATTGTGTTTTTCCGCGTGTCATCAATCCCAGCTTCATCCAGGCGCTGCCTGGAATGCGCAAGGGGTGAAAATGTACGCTGCAACTACACTTCAACTACACTGTACACTGCAGCTAGCACAGTTTTCTTCAACATGTCGGCGCACGGCACGGCTCAGTCATTAACACTTGCAGTGTTGAAAACGGTCTTCAATATCTCGGTTCTTTTTTCCAGATGTCATGAATTTGGCAGGAGAACACAGCATTTACACCGCATCACAGCATGGATTCCCCATGCATTGCTCTGATACCACATTGCATCTTACACGAAATTCATTACATCTATAGGGCGATGACACAACAGTATATGGTCATTTTGTGTGACAAATAGAAGTCTAGCTTCGAAGCTAACGCAACACTGCGACTGGACAAAAACATACGCTTTCCAAAGGTTCCCAAAAAAAAGAACCGATTGATGTTATGGCGCCGATACGAGTGCCTTGATCACAAAGCGAAGGATGGGCATGTTATATATTGTCAATGCCATGTATGTTTTTGTATGCTTTTATCAAGTCGCTATGAATTACCCTCGCCAGGCAGCATTCCGTCTTACACTGCATATTATTAATACAATACTGATAAGCCTGACGAAGTGCTCCCTTTAGAACAACTGCAAGGCGAATTTCACTGCAGCAGGCGTTCCCACAACACAGAAATATCTTTATCTGTTGCGTGCTGTTTCTGCTTCCTCCCCGAGGGTGTTTTAAAGTGCGAAAGTGCAGGTTGCTGCCTAGGAGAACATACTGCAGCGTTTTCGGGTCTTCTATATCACATTTAGGGTGCCTCTATAATTGAAGGGCCTTTTATTGGGCAACAAAAATGTGAAAACCAAATTTTTGCAACCCTCCATGTGAGAGATCCCTGCCGGTAGTCCTCGAAAGATGAGATTCCTTTTGTGGTTTTCGAATGCACTCCATCTCGTTTTAATAATATTCTCTGCAGAAATGAACAGATGGCAGAGTTCGGTTCGCAAGCCGGCATAAAAAGAAACTAGTAATAAAGGAAATGGAAAAAGCAGTCTTGACACCTCACGAGATAACTGCAGGCAAGGAAAGCAATGTCCGCTCAAAAGTATACTCTGCTTTTTTTTTTCTTATTTCTTGTAGTACATTGGCAGTCCCACAACTGTGGAATGTATCGAACATTTGTGCATTTCACAAGCGGGAAGAGCAGTTTCTTGAGGATCCATAGATTTATTTCGCGCCTTTCACCTGTATGCGGCCCGATGGGCAACACGGTTCTTTAAATAAGGTGAAGGGTTGGCTCACAATGCCAGTGAAGCCGCCAGCAAAGACTCGTCGAAGAGGGTATTGAATCGCATCGGCGTGAAGAAAGGCAAGTTACCACGAAGTTTCGATGCTATGCCCACGTGTCGCTGATATTTTTGTTGCCTGTCTGGCGGTGCGCCCCTCGTAAGCTGCTTTGCTGCCAAGGCGCGAATGACTTCTAGGCTACGCACCAGCCCCGGTGTCTTCCGGGAACGAAGCATTTCTGTTCAGAAGAAGATCACTTCCGCCACGTCGGTCGCAATACCAGCGCACAGCACCGAGTGCGGTGGCGCCTCGTCTCGCTTCACGCCGTTACGGCAATTTTGAAACGGCCTGGAAACGTTCACTTATGCCGGGCCATTCGGGAAGTGGTGTGTCACAGTGCATCTTCTCAGTTTCGGTTTTCAACGCGGATCTTAGTTCTTCTTCACGTGCAAATGTTACAGTTCAAAATTTAGAGCCGGCAATTAGAAGAAAAGCAATTTATCACCACATGGGCTGAGCCCTTTTGGTTCTTTTTCGTATAAAGCCACATCGATACGCTTACTTTGATATCAGGCTGCTACTGACTAGCAGTCTACGGAATAAAATCATTAAAAGGTCTGCTTTCGGGCTGGAAATCGTCTAACTGCACAAAGGTGTCACATATGCAGCCAGTCCTCAGCTGTCTCCACCAGCGTGCATCAAGGTTTTTCGTAAGCACAGCGCAGTGTGTTGCCCTCTGGACCGATGTTCGTCTGCTCTCCGATGTTGGGCGCCTTCACCGACGGCTCTTTCGCGGCGCGTGAGGAAAAAGAGAAAGACTAGCATGCCGTTATTCGAATCAGTGAAAAACTCCAGACAAAAGCGAACTAAACGCGATCCTCACGTCAAATGGAGCTTATGCGGGAGCACTGGTTCAGAACAGATTCCTGCTCCCTCTCTGTGCAAACTCATAGGAAGTAAGCAAGTGGTTGAGTGCACTGCGCCCCACAATTTCCGCTGCATACCCCGTTCAGTGCAACGTTCATTTTAGCTAATTATTACACTTGTAAATTCTCACTTACATTCTCTGAAATGTGACAGCCCTGTTTCCGCTATACTACATATTTGCGAAGGTCCGTGACCAGCCCAGAGCAGCAAACTGGAAAGCGTCCATTCCAGACGGACGAGGAAAAGAGGGAAGGCGAAATGCCATATATATATATATATATATATATATATATATATATATATATATATATATATATATATATATATATATATATATATATATATATATACAGTATAGAAAGATAAACGTATTGGTTGCTAGAGGCAATATGCAAAGTTGTGAAACGCTTCAGTTAGCCATAGATTTATTTTGAGTCGACGTTTCGCACAGACCCTGTCCTTATATATATATATATATATATATATATATATATATATATATATATATATATATATATATATATATATATATATATATATATATATATATATATATATATATATATATATATATATATATATATATATATATATATATATATATATATATATATATATATATATATTTATATTTATATTTATATATAGGAAACATTAAGGAATATATAAAGGAAGCCAACAGTCACCGAAGCAAAGGTGCAGAGGGGAATCAATTTATCTTTTTTATTTGTAGTGTCAATGAATTAATTTGACGGAAATTACTTATAAAGCAGCAGAAAAAACAACCATGCTGCCGGTGGGGTCCGAACCCACAACCTCCGAATACCGCGTCCAGTGCTCTAACAACTGAGCTACGCGTCGACGGCTGTCCAATCTGCTGCTTTCGTGGGTATTTATGTTTTGGATGTAAGCAAACCTTGAGAGTGTTCACCAGCGCCACCCTCGTCCATAGCGGTGGACGTTGCACGTCCTGTAATACTATGAGAGTGACGTAGAACGTCATCTAAATACGAGGGGGTAAACTGGCGGGAACTCTACCCGCGGTAATACAGGACGTGCTACGTCCGCCGCTGGTGAACACTCTCAAGGGTCTCTCACACCCAATAAACATAAATACCCACGAGAGCAGCAGATTGGGCAGCCGTCACCGGAGCTTAGTCGATAGAGCACCGGACGCGATATTCGGAGCTCGTGGGTTAGGATCCAAACAGCGGCATGGTTGTTTATTTTTTTTTTGCTGCTTTATAAGTAACTTTCTTTAGGCGATAGATTAGTCGCAGTATTATTATCCCACTACACATTAAAAAAAATTAAACATTCCCCTATGCACCTCGGTTTCGGGGACGGTTGGCTCCCTTCATAAGTTTGTCAAACGAGCCCCTCATTTCATTTACCTTGTCTGCTAATAGCCTAACGAGGGTCTCGGTTCTGGCAGTCCTGATGCCATAGGTAGCATAAGAGGGCTCTCGCAAAGCTTCCGCCCTCGCCGTTAGATGACGTTCCACGTCACACTCGCGGTATTATAGGACGTGCCACGTCCGCCGCTATGGACGAGAGTGGCGCTGGTGAACACTCTCAAGGTTCGCTTACACCTAATTAACATAAATACCCAGGAGAGCAGCAGATTGGACAGCCGTCGCAGTAGCTCAGTTGGTAGAGCACCGGACGCGATATTCGGTGGTCGTGGGGTAGGATCCCACCAGCGGCAGGGTTGTTTTTTCTGCTGCTTTATAAGTAATTTTCTTTAAGCGATAGATTAATCTAAGTGTTATTACCCCACTACACATTAAAAAAAATTAAACATTGCACTATGCACCTTGCTTTCGTTGACCAAATACGTTTATCTTTCTTTCTCTCTCTCTCTCTCTCTCTCTCTCTCTCTCTATATATATATATATATATATATATATATATATATATATATATATATATATATATATATATATATATATATATATATATATATATATATATATATATATATATATATATATATATATATATATATATATATATATATTACTTGGCTGCCTTTCGGTCCCCGCAAAGCAGTTTGCCACGACGAATATATTGCTTCAAACCACGGGTTCTCCCACTGGTCTCGATCCCTGGGCTGTTTCAGACATTTGAACCGGGTTGCACCCTAGCTTTTAGCTAGGTATCCAGATGTTTTCACAAGCATACCTTGTATGAATGCTGAGAAATAAAGTTTAATCAATCAATCAATCAATCAATCAATCAATCAATCAATCAATCAATCAATCAATTGACAGCAGTTGAGCCAATGTCTGTGTTCTCCAGCGGGGCGTTGCAAGAGACAACATAAAATTTAGGCAAAGACATATACCTTATAGGTTCTTTGTAAATAACCCACACGCTTCGCTGCTGCTTTTTGTGATAGGCGATTCAAACAAAAAGCAGTCACTGGTTTCAACCGACGCGTCGGCTTCATATCCAGAGCAGCGCTTACTGATGACGTGGCACAGTTTTCAGCGCAATGGCCCCATGAAAAAGTAAAAATAAGTCAACACGCAGATAACAATAGACGGCTTGGCAAGATGTGTATTCTCTGAGTATGACCTTGCCGTTAGCTCCAGCATCGATCTCCGAGGAACTGCGGCTGTGCTGTCCAACTTTCGGATATGTTCTTCCTGCGGCAATCAGCGAGCAAAAGGTTTAAGGACAAAAAACAAAACAAACTTGAACGACGCTTAACAACTACCCTTAAGATACACTGAGGCAGCGTTACAGATCCCTTCCGCGTAAGTGCTCCTTCTGTTTCATAAATCCATAGGTCGCAAGGAGTCTTCATACCACTCCTGGCGGAGTTGTTCAGTTTTCAAGCGAGCGCCTCTGCCCGGACAGCTAGCTTTTCTAAAAACAATGCCTCAGATGTGGCTTGTGAGCTCCAGGCTGCTCTTCCCTTTCCCGTAAGGCTCATTTTCGCGCAGGTAGCTCTACGGGAAGCTATCTCTAAACCGACGAGCTCATGCGCAGTGCAACGGCAGGTAGCTCGCAATTGCACTGAATCTGTTTCATTGCCACCTGCAACGGGGGACAGGTTACAACCTGCCCATCTTCGCAAGTGGGCCAACTGCTTTATCCTAACGTGGATGGAGGGACGCCTGCTATTCTCGTGAAAGGGCTAATGCTATACATCAGCAAATATTCTTGAACAAAGGGAAATTTCTGCTCGCGTTATGTGGGAATTGTCCTTTTTCCCTCTCTTACAGCGCCGAATTCCTTTTGTAACATGAAGTTCCGAAATCATGATTCATTTCAATGTTAAGCGCCGGACACAGGAAGAAAATGGTAGCAGCACTAAAAAAAATTCAGTCGATTTGGGTAATAAGGCCAAATGCGGTATGTCTGCTAGCGTGACATCAGCTGTCAATTGGAGCTACGACTTACTAGGTGGTACCAGTTTACCACCTAACTGCCACCCAATCTTCTCCCGTTTTTAAGCGGAATAATAGCGCTCAAAAGAGACAGGAATTTAATGCATGGTCAGAATTTTATATACATATCCAAAAAATGGAAAAAGAAAGGGGACGATGACAACGTCATCGGAACACAATACCCGTGCCAGTACCGGCCTTTGGCGCCAAAAATTGAAGTTTCTTTTTGGATAACCTTAGCGACGGCCCGCTGACACACTAAGTACCACTTCGCACAATCTCGGTAGCTAGTCACATATAATAGGGAGTCCAAAATAAAATTATGAATGAAAGAGGTGTGAAGACGATGACGTAGATTAACCGAAGACTAAAGAAGATGAAGAAGGTCAACAACAACAACAACAACAGATGAAGAAGAAGCATTCGGTGAGATGGAGAGAGCTGATTGGTAAAGAAGAGAAGGACAACATGACAAGGTTTACGTGGACTAACGCCAAGGCTATAAAAGGGCCAGGGAGAGCAAGGTACGGGAGAGAAGAACAGAGAAGCGGACGCTTCGGCTGGAAGAGAGAGACTCCGGCTGCTGCTCCGGTGAGCTCGCGTTCTACGGCTTCCCACCGTGGACTTCCTGCCATTCCTGAGCCCGTACCGAGGAGTTAAATGAGGACGCCACCACCTGCTACGGCCAGGGGTGTCTCCAGCGCTGTTGCCACCCATCCAGGTGGTGCCCCCAACGCCAACAACACCGGCATCACCTCCACAGGCGCTTGGACGGAGAGCTTGCGCGACGTAGCCAGCGACGCCGCCAGCGACGCCAGCCGCAGCACGTCGAACGCCATCTCGACGCCAGCTACTGGACCCATGCAACGCCGCATCCGCACCAAACCAACAGTGAGCACGGACGCCTACCGCTAACAGTAGAACGTTAGTAGTAGACGGTAGTAGCAGTGTTGCCGGGTCGTGTGTATTGATAGTCTTTCTGTTTCGTGTTAGTTTTGTTAGTTTTGTGTGCTAGCGTTTGTGTCACGTAGGGTATACTAAATGTGCGTCTGTGTGGGTACACCTGTCGCCTAGTCCATTCTGTCGGTCCGAGTGTTCTCCGGGGAGATCCGTGACAAAGCTTCAACAATATCTCTTGTCAGATGGCTGCAGTGATAATACAGAATAAGTGTACGCTCAAAAAGTGGTCGGCAGGGTGGATCGCAGTCACACGTTTTGCTATGCACCGCCAAAAGCCGGTCACCGCCACTGCGAACCATGTTCTTCTGCAAAAAAATCCTCAGTCGAATGTTGGCGCTTGTGCGTGTCTTCTCCTTCGTCTTAATTGTCTTCTTTTGTGCGCTCTCATTACTTTTCAAGTGTGAACAAGCAGCATTCCCAGACTAATTCTCTTCTTCCGTTTAGCTACTGTGCACCGATCGTCTTGTTCTGGTTGTTAGTCCAAACTAGCGCTAAGTTGTTTTTTTTCTTTGTCAGATTATTAATGTTACACTCTTCTGTCAATAGGTATGCTATTTTGTTTTACATCGCCCACGAGGAATTCCTGTTAGTTACTAAAAGATGCTTATGGTACTTCTTTAATTGGCTCGCCTTACATGCTTAGCGTCATGGCTACTTGTCAGTGTATCCGGTAACTTTGGCATGTGTACAGATGTAAAAAAATTTTTTTTTCTAATCAGCATCATTCGAATCATGGTCTCCTCCTAACCGCTGCTGCTCATTCCGGTTAACTCGGTGCGTTTAGGGGCTGTGTCGCCTAATTAGCGCCCCAGATTCTCGCCTGGTTACCACCGGCTACACCTTGGCAAGTGAGCCACTTGGCGAGCAAATGAGCAGTGGCGCAGTGGCACAAGGCAGGTGCTATGGAAGGTGTTGCCATCGGTGGGACTTGGGTTGCTTGAGTTGCTTTTTCCGAGCAGCCTCTCACGATTAAATGACCTGCCGCCTGACACGGTGGGCAGGTGAGCAGCCTGCCACAAAACCGGCTTAGACAAACACGCAACATCCAAATGCGGTGAATGGGCACTGCAAGTGCCAGCGCCTTAAAAAATAAATACTGCAATCAGTGCTGCGGAATTATTTCTGCATGAATCGTTGTGTTTGTTTTACTTTCACTTTTCGCTTTGTTTTAGTGCTGATATCACAGCAGGAGATTCAAGAAAAACTACTGCTTGAAGTCCGGCAGCTACCGAGTTAATAAGCTTAATGGCATTCGTGCCGAGAGCTCAGCCCCGAAGCGGTACTAAGCAGCCCCTGAAGCACACATCGAACTCAGCGAGTATGCCTGCTGCTGAGGGAGGGATACTTCGCTGGCAGTGGCAGAACGCAAGGCCAATAGTGGAGCATGTCGTGAGAACAATATCACGCAGGCTGTCGTGAAAATGCGCCGAAATGTGGAATCACTTAACGTTGCAGTGAAATAATAACCAAAACAACTTTCTAAAAGCGTGCACAACTACTCTCATGCTGTCGCACTGCCATCATTTTAGACACCATGCTTCCCGGGCACAGTGCCATATGTCGCCAGCTCGAGCTGTGTCGCACTTTCGCGGCCTCCTCTTGCTCGACAGCGCTGGAGGTGTGCGGCCACTCTGCCGATTGCCGGTCCTGTGTTTATGTGACGCGTCCAAGGCGACCGTACGGCGAAACGACCGGAGCAGGGAAATACGCCTACACAAAGTGCCACTCCACTGTTTCTGAGGAAAGCGAAGCATAATATACGCGCCCCCCAGCGCATGTGAATCGAAGCCATGAACATTTCGTGAGACATCAGTTTAAAGGTGGAAAACAACAACACTGAAGCAGCAAAACGCAACTACAAAAGCGTTTGAGAAAAGAGCATGCATCGCCGGCACTGAAAAAAAATTGACCCGCAAACTAAAGGAAGCAACAGAGCTTCGGTAAGAGTTACTTGATATAAGGCAGCACTCTTGTATGTGAAATAAAAATCGCTGAAATGTAGGTTTCAAGGCAAAGCTGCAGAAACACATACACACGTGCACAATAAAACGCAATGAAGCGTTACTAGAAATTTTTTCACTTCGTACTGGGTTTCGCGAACAAAGAATGTGTAGGAGTGTGCGTGGATAAAATAAAAACACTTAAAATCAGTCACGCGGCAAAAACTGAGGCAAACCCGCTGGCTCAGCACGTGACTCGCAGCGGCCGTCGTCACAGAGCGGCTCGTCTTCTCCGATTGCGCTTCGATAGCGCACTTGTCTGAGAACGAGGAGCCCTTCTTGAACTACGCTCTTGTTCTCACATTCTGCGAGCGCACAGTCACCGGTGGCAAGCCGAACTGAGCTGCATTTCGTGCCGAGCTTAGTCCTCTGCTGCCCGACCATTAAAGGGCGACATGAGAACGCCAGGAGAGCTACTCCTCTACACAGCTCAGCAGAAGAAGCATTGGAAGCAGAGAGTTTTAAATTCTTTTAGAAAATCTCGGCTCTGGGTTGGTTAAAAGATATGTGGCGATCACAGCCGTCATTAATGGCAGATCTGACGCGAAGGTGGCGGCTCCTTAGCGCTGACGCCTCCTGGACTCGCACCGCCCTACTTGCCCAAACCTCTTCTTCCAAGGTAGCAGTTCGAGGTCCGCACTCTTCGCTTTGTCGCTGGCGCCTCTCTTCCTTGTATCTAGATTTCCGTTTTTATGCTCCTCTACAGCGTCTATGGCTGCAAGGCAGTAATTTGATTCAAGCATGAAGACCTTAAAGAGGCGCACTTAAGTGTGCTTCTTCATCTCTCAACGGTGTCTCTCAGTCAGGCTAGTTTTATAGGCATTCGAAATCTGAACGAAAGTATAGGCTAACACCGTGATTACAAACAATGGAGGAGTCCCTAGCAGCTGGGCTCTCTTGGAGCTGAAAAGTAGGCCTATTGCTTATAGGAATAGATCGAAACAAAAGTTTCAAAGTAGTTTTCGGATCTAAAAGTGCACCTATGATGTCGTCCCTTCGGGAAGAACAACGAAGTTGATCCTACAACAGATACTGATTGCATGAAGCGTCATTTAGAAGTCGCGGTATCTTTAAAATACCGCGAAACGTGCTCATGGGTGCCGCCCGCCACTGGGGGTTGCGCGACCCATAGAAACACATGTAAGGAAATCTTGTCAAATTATGTTATTTCTCGTTTGCCAGAACACTGACTGCGGCGGCCGTTCGTTAACAGTTGGAGGGTATTTTGAGCAGGACTGTGACTAAGGATAATACGTGATGGCGGAGCTATCTTTGTAAAAGGCCAAGATAAATGTGTGTTGGGAAGCCGGGAATGCCCCCAGAAGGCGCTCTATCCGCCGGGTGTTGCCCCGGATCGCGCAGGCTGCTTGTGTAGTCCGACATGCTGCGGCGTGCGCTACATTCACCCATTAATACAGTCGCTCAAACTAGACAGCCTCGACAGCATAATCTGAAAAAGCAGTTCTCCAACGCCATGGCAACCGCATGAAAGACAGCCACGCCCTGCATCAGACGGTGCCGCCGATGATGGAGGCGTCCGGGGGTGCCGTCTAACCTTCGAAGCTATCGTTATTACCAACGGTGTTAATAACGGTGCTAGTCGTTTGCAACAGTGCGCGATTCGTCCACCGTACTGTTTGTGGACTGTATTCAATGTAAACCTAGCTATCGTTTGAGCGGCAGTAATTGAGAGCGAATGTACAATGTGTGGCAGAAATGTAAGACTGCTCGAGAAGCTTGCGCGATGTGGGGAAGCGCCCAGCGGATAAAGCGCCTCTTCGGTGCATGTCCGGCTTCACATCATATATTTATCATGACATTTAATAAAAATGTGGCTGTGGCTCAACTCACCTGAGCCAGGATGTACAAAGCGAAAGCTCTGTTAAGCACGGTTAGACACGGTTGAGCTCAGTTCGTTCATCGTTATATTTTCAAGACTTCAGCGAGAGCAAAGTGTTTCAGTCACAGCAAATGACGTGATGCATGACGTGCCACAAGTGCAAGAGCGAGCGTCCAGAGCGGCGGTCGGCGCCGCAGCTTACGTGGCTGCCAAGCGCAAGAGCGAATCACTTGGCACATCAAATGGTACAACTGGCGAAGAGGAGCAACCAGCGCAGCGGGGCACGCGACTGTCAAGTGCTTAGCTATGGCATCGATGAAAAAGAGGATCTAAGGACCTGCCACGCGCGATTTTGCCCATTCGGTTGAGGTTGAGGTGAGGTTGAGGTTTTGAATGCTACAGGTGGGGTTAGCCTTTCGTTATCTGCCGGCAATTGCTCCACCGTAGCGTCCCTTCTATATTAGCAATGTCCTAAAGCCTGTCGCATCTACCCCGCTATGCGCACAGTCTCTTATAATAGCACACATTCTCTCCCGCAGTCACCATCCGTGCACACAATCAATCCACACAGTCCACATCACAGTCCACTCCAGGAGTCGGCATCTATGCACATATTCAGTCACAGTAGAGCATAGGCCATTGTAGTGCCACAATTCATACACACATTCACTCACAGTAGAACGCAGTCCACTCCGGAAGACACCATCTACGCACACATTCAATCACAGTAGGCCCATAGTCCGTTCCATTCGGTGCACCTCCCGTTAGAGGGCAAATCCAAGAGCCAGTAGGCCTTCAGGCTCAGCAGCTTTTATAGCTTTTCGCTATAAAATATTGCTTAAAAATGACGTAGCATACTTTGTCATTATCTTGTTCAAAGCACTCGCCAAATGTTAAGAAGCAGCCGCTTCCATGGTTACCCTGTGAAACTACAAAAATGTGTCCGAAAGTGTTGCTGACATGTGTTTCTAAGGGCCGCGCTCCCACCCCGTACCCCTGGCTGGGAATCACCCCCACTAGTGCTGTTTTAAAGATACATCGCCTTTGAAATGACGGCCCATACTTCCAGAATCTGTTCCAGGATGAATAGATAAGAGGTAAAGGCGGACTACTTGGGTGGCTGGAACTTCCACCGCGAATGTATGAATGTGACGACTATGAAGTAAAACTCAGTTGATGTAGTTCCGCGCTCCGTCCTGCCTGTTTCTTTCTTCATCCTTGGTCCTTCGCGCGGCTCCATTAGCCATACAAACAAGGATGGACTTTCTTGCCGAAGAGACGGCATCATAGGTGCTCTGCGAACTCAGAAAACTCCTTTGAAAACTTTGCTTTCATGTATCACAGTGGGCACTAAGTCTCCCTTTCACTCCCAGTTTTAACCCGGTAGACCCAGCTGGAGACAACAGCGCCACCGCGTCTTCCTTACCTCCCAGATCGGTGTTGATCTATAAGTTCTGCGTAACGAGCTTGGCCTCGTTTCTTCGGTAGGATTAGAGGTAGGATTATAGTTTCATTGATTGTCATTAGAAAAAAATGGCAAGACAGTCATGAATCCTGATGCGAGAAAGCTACAGTAGTAGCTGGATTTACCCTAGTTGATTACTTTGATTTTTGTAGATGTCATCTTTTCCCGCATTTGTGCGTGCACTCCCAGACGTTCTTAGAGCATGTGGGGGTAGCGGTCTCGGTCTCAAAGAAGACGCCCCCGACTCAGCGTGGCGAGCTCAACCAGAAGCCAGCTGCCAAGTGACAAAGGGCGTCGTCGTTTGACGCCGTTGCGATTCGGGTAACATGGTCGGGACGGAGACGAGACCAGGATGATCGGAGACGGGGTTGCGAGAAGACAGGAAAAACTTTACACAAGCATTTACATTGTGTACACGTACAGCAACTGAGAGTGCTTCTCAGTAAAAGAGTGCCGATGAGAGGCAGCTACTCGGCCGTACTCGGCGACGAGTTTTATAGGGTTTTCCTTTCCTGAAATCCCCAGATGGAGGCCGAGCCTGCCGAGGAAGGCGTGTATCCTATAAAGTTCCCTCTGGCACTCATCACGCACTCTCTCCTTAGGGAACCCGTCACGTGTTGAGCTTGAGAGGAGGATGCCATCCACGTCGCGCAGTGGCGTTCCCACG